>NC_088917.1:9100909-9403939 GCF_963576675.1 Euphorbia lathyris | reverse complement strand
TAGAGTCCATTCAAAATTCACTAACTTAATACCTGTTTTGGAGTCCATTCTAGGGGTAGTAGAAATTATCTGCTCTCTGGCTGCTAATAAAGACTGTAAAATACAAAGATTTTGTTAGATATAGACTCTTTGAACAACCACACAAGGCCAATGAGAGCACATATCATCAAGAGCCTCACTCTTGCACCAACGGCAACTGGGGTTCTGAAAGCACTGAGATCTAGACACCATCCGACTGCAATTTGAGATTTGCTGTCGGGTATTTCTCTGCGCAGCCAATAAGCTGCGATGTGAAGCAATAGACAACAGGTGTTTGTTAATTGTCCTGTGAGAAGATGATGAATTAACAAAGAGGAATAGAAAGATTAGGAGGGAGATGATGGAGAACTTGGGAGAGTAGATTGCCGCCATATTAAGATTAAATAAAAGAAGAAGAATTTGGGGAATTGGTAGGCAAAATCTGGGCCTGAAATTGTCTTTTGAACTCAATCAGAGTGAAATCAGAAAACTGAGTGACTCCATGGCTAGCCGAGGGTTCCAACTTTTGGTGACAGGCGGTGCGCCTCAAGTTAACCTTGAAAACCTTAAATCGGTACGGTAATCATGCTCCTCCTAAGACTCGTATGATTTTTTGAACTTGCTCTTGAACATCCCAAAGAATCCAATAATGTATAGAAATAGCACTTGCATTAAGAAAATAGTTAACGTGAAAGTACATGAAACAAAATCTATTGAAAAACCTAATATCAATAGAAGATTAGATGAAAACCCAAGGTTCAAAACCAAAAAAAAAAAAAAAAGAAATAGATCAAAGAGGTTCTGGGTTAGGGAAAAGCACCATGTGACTGCTTAAAAGTGTTGAAAATGGGTAGAGAAGGAGATAGAACCAATTAAAATTAAATCAAAATGGCAGTTGTTATAGTGATTGAGTGGGAAGAAGCAGTTATAGATGAGGGAAGAACGTGTAAATAAGTAGAGTTGGGTTTTTTTAACATGTAGAAAATAAGATTTTAATTTAATTTTAGTTGAATAATAAATGCAAATTTATGAAAATTAAAGGAAAAGTTATAAAGACATGTCAGCAAAAGCTTTAAAATTCAGCACATAAGCAATTTTAGTATTCAGCTTTTAATATATTAATAGATTTATTAAAGATGGGAAGGGTAATTTCGCCCTTGCCCATCTGTTTTTTTGCACAAAACGACGTTGTTTTGTGCCTTTAGTTAAAAAAAAATAAACAGATGATTGATGAAGAAGAACTTCTTCTTCTTTGGCTCTTCAGCCGCCATCGGCTGACCCTCCCCGCCCCCTCTGGCTCCGCCCCTGCGAGAGACAGTAAATCCTGAATCTGTTACTGGTTGCAAAAGCAAAGTCAAAGGCAGCTGAGAGTACCGGAGGAGATTGAAGGAGCAGCATAGACCTGTTCATGGGTTGGGCTCGGTCGGGTCTAACCGTGCTTGACAGGTAATTAATTTGTCGCCCAGCCCATCCTATGTATATTCGCATCAGCCTGTGTCAAATTAATGGAACTAATTTCCAAACCCAGCCTGGCCAGCCCACCAATTAATATATTTTATATTAAAAATAAAAAAATGAAATTATGATTAATTTTAAAAATAACAATCAATTAATTAAATAAGAAGTAAAAAAAGGTCAATTAATATGGATCACATTTATAAGTCATACACAATCATAATTTAATACATAAATAACAAGTATATTTGTTCATATTTCATTAACTGCTAACCTTATATTTTATAAAATACTAACTAACAGTACACATGAATTAAAAATACTAACTAAGACTTGGTTTCAAAAAAAAAAAAAATTACTAACTAACACTATATTTCTAATCCAAAAGATTATGCAGGTGTATTATATGCATTAAATTAAAAAAATTTAATATATTAAAAATTAAAACTAATACATTTTTTCAACAAAATAATAATATAAAACTATAATATATAATATAAAGGCGGGCCGGATTGGATCAGGTTCGGAGTTTTAAGGCAAATTTCAAACCCAATCCATTTGATGTGCGGGCTTAAACGGGCCAGGGCCAGACCGGCCCAACTCATAAAAGACTGGCTTGGACAGGCTCTGGAAGGGCCAACGAGCTCTTGAACAGGTCTAGAGCAACGTGAGTGCCGAACAAGGCCGGCCCTGGGCCTAGGCCGAGAGTGCACCGGCCTAGGGTCCAAGGTTGGAGGGGCCTTTTTTTTAAGTCTATATATATGGATTAATTTTTTTTTTTACTTATATATTACTGTTATTTAGACTTTAAAGAGCACAAACAATTGATATTTTACATTTAAAAGTGGTCTAATTGACTTTTTGTATATAATTTGAGGGTTAATTTATAATTTGTAAAACATTTTTTTTATTTTGCACAAACAAATGTATTTGGTGAATGTAATAATATGTACCGTACAATTATTAATGAAATGCCATTTTTTATTATTTATAGGAATATATTTTAAAATTCTACGTCCAATTATTTTTGTTAAAAAGGTCTTTATTTTTTATTTCATCTAGAACCCATAAATTGTTAAGACCGACTCTAATGCTGAAGTGATTGGATGAGATTTTGGTGAATATTTTGGAGTAAAATGTTTTTGGTAGTTTCGTATATGTCTCTGCAACGTTGAATTGACAAATGATATTTTAAGATCAAATTTATTTATTTATTGAAAATTTACTTTGATTTGTTTTGAAAATTTTCTTGCTTCGATTCAATTAGGTTTCTGAACTGAAATTGGTAAATGTTCCTACCTATAATTTAAATATAAGGTAACACATCATTTTGAAAAACATATTATAAAATCTATTATTGAAAAACATATTATAAGGTCCATATCTTTTGTAATTATTAATAATTTAGTTATTATGTCTATTTTTTTTAGACTTTTAACCGTAATATTTGGTATAAGTAGATAGACAGAAAATAACAGAGTAATATGGCTATTTTCAGTGGTGGAACCAGAACCCAAACTAAACCGGGACTTAAATATTTAATAATAAAATTTTGTAACGTTAAAAATATATCACGTAAAATTTAATAATTTTTAACACAATAATTTGGGGGGCTAATTTTAACCGTGTGGTTGACAGTAAATTTTCAAAGTCCAGCCCGTTAAGATTGGGTAAAAAAATTTTAACCTCCAACACGTTAAAACTATAAAAATGTTATCATTTTTTAGAAACTAGTATTGAACTAATAGAAAATTGAACATGTTTAATTTTTTTTAATGGTAAAGATATAATAAAAATGAATATTAAATATGTTTACTTTTTTTTTTAATGGTAAAGACATGTTAAAAATGAATTCAAAAGTGTTATCAAAATAAAAATAAAAAGTCCATTTAAATTAATTAATAATAGTTTTTTTTTTGGTAGGAAAGGAAAAGAAAACAAACAAACAAAAAACCTAACCCGGGATCAATCTAGGACGGCTGACCCCAACCCTATCCTCAAGGAGGATGGGTAACAGAAAGGAGGGGGGAACAGAAAGGGTAGAAACACCTAAAATCCCCCCATTCCCAGCAGCTGCCAAGCGATCCGCCACGCGGTTTTGCTCCCTAAAGATATGGGAGAAGCTAAGAACCTCAAAGGCAGGACGAAGCCTCAAAATAGCCTTGATAAGATTCTGGTTCTTCAGACCAACAGCCTGGTCATCAGAAATCCTGTTGATCACCTCCAAATTATCAGATTCCACCGAAAGCCTTCTAACACCCATACGAATGGCCAATTTAACTCCCGACAGGATACCCCAGAGCTCCGTAGAAAAGGAAGAGCCCGTCCCCAAGTTATGGAAAAACCCAGCCAGCCAAGTGCCACCAGCATCCGAAAGAACTCCCCCAGCAGCAATTCTGCCATTGCTAAGGCAAGAGCCATCTGAGTTCAACTTCACAAACCCTTCTCTAGGCTTAATCCAACCAACTAAATGGACCACTTTATCCGGGACAGGTCTAACCAGGGGCTCCCCTTCAAAGCTCTTTGTAATAACAGAGAGTTTTTTCGAGAAGTAACCAAGTAAATCAGGAATAAGGACAGTCTTCTCAGAAAATAATTCTTCATTCCTCCATTTCCAAATTTGGTGACAGATAATGGCGAAGAAAATGTCACCGTGCTCCATATTGGCCAACAACTTCCCATTGGCTCCATCAGAGAACCAGTCAGCATCAGCATGAGCCATGAAAGAAGGCAGGGTGTGGCGAGGGAGAATCCCTTCCCAAATCTTCTTACTCTTAGGGCAATCCCTCAAAGCATGGCACAAGGTTTCCATATGGCCACTGCATCTACTACAGGCTCCAGACTCAGCCAAATGCCTTCTGTGTCTATCCGCATTAGTAAGCAGCCTGTCCTTGACTCCCAGTCACAGGAAACTTCTGACACGATAAGGGATTTTGAGGGCCCAAATGGACTTCCAAATCTCCACCGGGGGCTCAGCCCTATAAGGGGAAAAAGCTTCATAGGCTGATTTACAAGAGAAAATGCCATTATTCGTTAAGGCCCAGCAATGTCTGTCCTTGTCCTCCTCTTGGTTGCTAATCTTCACTCCCCTAATGTTCAGGAGGGTCTCCAGGTTGAAGAAAGAGGCGAACTTAGACCAGATCCAGTCGCCTTCCGAGTCCACCACATCAGCAACCTTCCAGGGACGGATATCACTAGGCGGAGGGGTTCTGCAAACTTCAATCAGAGGTTTGTCACCAACCCAGGTATCATACCAAAAATTGGTGGATCTACCATTACCCACCTCCAGACCAACCCCCGAACATAACTCATCAAGCACCGCGCTAATCCCTTTCCAGAGGAAGGAGCAGTTGACAACCCTCTCCTTTGGACCTCCGAAAATTCTGTCCTTCCGATATTTGCCACAAAGGAGACGAACCCAAAGAGAGGAGGGATTTTGCCACATTCTCCAAAGAAGCTTCATCAAAAGGAATTTATTATTGTCCTTGGCTTGCCTGATTCCAAGACCCCCCTTGCATTTAGGCTGACAGGTCTCCTTCCAAGGGACCAGGTGAACCTTCCTCCCAGCTCCAGACTCCCCCCACAGGAACCGCCGATTAATCTTATCAAGGTCATTAAGAACAGGTTCAGGAAGCTTACAGGCCTGCATGATATGGTTCGGAGTAGCACAATTAACAGATTGGATTAAAGTAAGGCGACCTGCAAGGGAAAGAGAATTAGCTTTCCAGCTAGCACACAAACCGTTAGTTTTGTCCAAAATGTCTTTAAAAGAAGCTTTGGAAACCCTATCACTATGAAGAGGGACCCCAAGATACTTCCCCAACGAGTGAGTCAGGGGGATGCCAGAGAGCTCACTCAGTCTTCTGCATAAGCTATTGTTCATATTCTTAGAACAAAGCATGCGGGATTTTTGGATGTTAATCTTCTGGCCAGAAGCCTCACAAAAGCCATTAAGGATATCCATCACCACCTGAATTTGCTCCACATTACCCTCCATGAAAAGCATTACGTCGTCAGCAAAGAACAGATGGGTAATAGACGGGCAGTGTTTGTTGATGGAAACAGGTTGGAGAGTCCCCTTACACACCGCCTCTTGGATCATGTGAGACAGTCTTTCCATGGCAATCACAAGCAGGAAGGGGCTCATAGGATCCCCTTGACGAATACCCCTAGAGGGAGAGAACTCATCAGACATATCCCCATTGATCATCACCTGGAAAACCGGAGAGGAAATGCACCTCTCTATCAAATTCCTCCAGTTATCCGGGATACCCGCTTTACCTAAGCTATCCAGAAGAAAGCTCCAGTTCAGTCTATCATAGGCTTTCTCCAGGTCCAGTTTAAAAGCCACGATCCCTTTCTTGCCCTTCTTAATCTTCATAGAATGGACAACCTCCTGAACAATAACAATGTTATCCATCATTTGTCTTCCAGGAACAAAGCTCCCTTGGTTTTGGCTAATAATATCAGGAAGGATCTTCCGGATTCTATTAGCCACAATCTTAGTAATAGCTTTATACAACACATTACAAAGACTGATTGGCCTCATCTGAAGAAAGGAGGAAGGCTTCTCGACCTTAGGAATCAGAACAAGGAGGGTTTTATTAACCAAACTGATATCGTTAGAACCACCAAAAACACCTAACACAAAGTTATAAATGCCCTCTTTCACAGTGTCCCAGTGTTTATGATAGAAACTAGCAGGAATACCATCAAACCCAGGAGCCTTAGTGGAACCAATGCTGGAGAAAGCCAGATCAATTTCCTTAAAGTCCACAGGATGGAAAGCATCTCTAATAGCACCCTCCCCTAAACGAGGAAAGGAAATACTAGATTGGGCACTCTCCAAGTCCACCACTTCCTCTCTGAAAAGATCTTGGTAGAACTCAAGGGCAAGGCGCCGAATGTTTTCCTCCTCAAAAATCCACTCACCATTGGTATCCTTGATAGCATCGATCCTATTCCTCTGTCTCCTGATGATCGTTGAAAGGTGGAAAAACCTGGTATTCCGGTCCCCGTCTTGAATCCAAGACTTCCTTGATTTCTAGAACTAAAGAAGCTCTTCCTGCCTAAGGACAGCCTCTAGCTCGTTCTAGAAGGATCTAAGATGACCATTCAGGCTGTGGTCAAAGCGAGTCTCCAAACAACGTTGAACGCCTTCCATCCTTCTCAAAAGCTTGTTTTTCCTCTTGATAATATGGCCAAAAACATTTTTATTCCAGCCAACCACATTCCTCCTAAATTCCTCAGCAGCGAGAAGGACATCAGACTGAGGATACCAATTGTTTTTAACAAAACTCTTAAACTCTGGGTGGGAATCCCAAGCCACCAGATACCTAAAAGGTCTATTACTTCTTAGCCGGTTCCCTTTGACCATTTTGATGAGGATGGGGCAGTGGTCAGAATGACGGAAAGGGAGGTTGAGCACATTGACCTCAGGAAACCTACAAATAGCAGCAACATTAGCATAAACCTTATCCAACCGGACAAACACACTATTCCTTTTCCAGGTAAACTTGTGACCAGCAGCACCCAGGTCCGAAAGACCACAGATATCCATACTATGCTTATGGTTAAGGCACCGGTTAACATAATGATTACCCCCTCCTCTCTGATCACTCAATAGGGCAATATCATTAAAATCCCCGGCTACCAACCAAGCCTCTGTCATATTTAAACTAATAGAATGAAGAATCTCCCACAGCCTTCTTCGATTAGTCAAAACAGGATCGGCATAAACAAAGGAAACAAAGAAAGGTTTATTACCAGGGTAACACACCTTACTATGAATGAATTGACTGTCCATACTTATTATATCAATATTGACTTGATTTGGCTTCCAAAAGAGCCAAATCCCCCCTGCTCGGCCAGTAGCCTCCGATCTAACACACTTCCAGTTCTTAAATTTCTTAACAACCTCATCAGCTTTGGGCCCACTAACCTTGGTTTCCAAAAGAACAAAGCAAGACGGGTTAAACTGTTTAATGAGATCATTAACATGAATGCGGGTAGCCTTGCTCGCCGCACCTCTAACATTCCAAACAAAGAAGTCCATAAGAAAGGAGAGCAACTGACACAAGCCCAAACCTTAGATCAGGTATTTATTCGGGGCTCCTGAGAGCCTAGAGGAGGAACCAGAAGGCCCCCTTTTATCCCAAGAATCCAACCTACCAGGGTTCTTTTTAGGCTTTGCTTTGGGTTTCTTTATATTTGACTTCATCACTCCTAAAGTTTTTCCAATAGGAACATCAGCAAGAGGATTCAGATTACTAACCTCAATACTCAAGTCATCCCTCGTAGGGAGAAGGGCCTGTGACCTCCCTTTGGACTCAACATTGGCAACAAAGAGAGGGTTAATAGAGTTATCCAGATTTGAACCCGGCTCGGAAGATACCAGACTTGGCCTGCTCAACTCAATCTGCTCCTTAGGAGGATTCGAGTTCTGTCCTTCCTCCATAGGCAGAATCTCAAATCTTGACCCGGAGCCAGAAGCTAAATCCACACCCGACTCTCTGCCCTTCTTGGTATCCGAAGGTTTGACCTTGATCTCGGGGGCAATCTGGAGAGAAGTCATCCTACTATTGATATCCGGAGAGTGACTAGTATTAGCTTTAGCACGTGGCTTCCTCCTTGTTGTCCTTTTGGCAAGCATCCAAGGACCAAAGCTCTTATCCTCCCCCTGACCCTTCTCACCTCCTCCTATAATAGGTTGAACCACCTCATCCACCACCTTTCTTTTCCTAGGACATCCCTCAACGGTATGACCAAACATCCCACATTCATAGCATATGTTGTGTAAACCTTCATATTCAATATGAAAGACTTTATTCTGAACACAGAATTGAGAAAGAAGGGGTTTAGCGAGGTCAATATCAATACACACCCTGGCAAACTTGCCCCTTTCAGCCCCAGCGGTAGTTTTATCAATATGGTGTACCTTCCCAACAAGGCTACCTATCTTATTCAAAAATCTCTCACTATAGTATTCAAGAGGGAGGCCAGGGAATCTGACCCAAGTCAGGATCCTGTTAACAGAGCAATCACGGGGATCAAAATTAGGGACCCAGGGTCTCAGTGCCAAGACATGATTGGAGATAATATATGGTCCACCATTAACAACAGCCTCATAATCCTTCGCACTAGTAAATTTGATGACATAATAGTCATTCTCAAGGTCTGTGATAGTGACCTTCCCTGTCTTTGCCCATTGGGCCTGGATCCTCTGGGCAAAGTAATTGAATCCAATTCTTTTCCCTAGTACTGTGACAATAAGCGCCAATTTCCATTTGGATCTTATAACCCGTTTGTCTTCCGAGGAAAGACGGATTCTGGGACAAAGCGGATTTTCTGGCTCTCCATCCTCAATATCAGAGTCGGAAAAGAAATCTTCAGAATCATCCTCAATAGAGTCATCCTCCATCATGGGTTCCTCCTCAACCACCCCTAACACCTTATCCCTCCAAGAAGGGTTTCCCCTATCTTTTTGAAAACTCTGGTTATGCTGGCTATGAGCAACATTAGGGCATGGGGACAAAGCCTGATCCCTAATAGGCCCTGGATACAAAATACTCAAATCCCCTGCCACCGGATCCAAGGTAGGGTTTAATATGGATAAACAGGTCTGTGTCGATTGCACTGTCTGTAAAGCAGTCTTGTTTTGATCCTCCTGCGGGGTCAGACTAGCCTGGGCAGCCATCAAGGAGGGGGCAGCCGTCTTTACTGACGAAACCCTAGCCGCCAGCTCCAGGACGCGAGCCGCAACCTCGCCCTCGCCAGCCCGGAGAGCACCGGATCCAGCCATCCGAATCTGCTCACCCGCGGGCCGCGCGGAATCAGGAACCCCAACATCCCCATCCCCCGTCGTATTCCTAACCCTAGCCAGACCCGGCTCCCTCTCGCCAACCACCCCATCGCCCAGCCCCACCACCGGCCTCTCCCCCTCCTTACCACCCGGCCGACTCTGATCCCTAGATCGGTCACCACCCCTCTCCCCGCTCCTCCGCCTGTAGCGGGAAAAAACCACCCCATCGCCTACATCTACAGACCCGCCCATCCCCTGATCGGCAGATCCACCAATCCCCGCCGCCCGGCCTCCCATCGGCAACGACGGCCCGCCCACCGCACCCCCCGACGCCCCTGTCGCACCCCTCGCCGCCTCACCAGAACCTCCCATCGCCCCAACCCTCGTTCGCTCTTTCTCTCGTCCCTTTGTCATCTATGTCTACTTAATTTTTCACCTATTATAATAGTAACATGTTTTTATAATTATTGAAAAATAAAATTAAGATAAATAAATTTTTTTTAAAAGAAAATGAGGTTGAAGGGAGTTGAACAAAGTAAACATCATTAACCATCTCATCTACCTTTAAACATTAAAATAATACTACATAGAGTCAATATAATCCTCTCTAAAATATTATCACACCGTTACTAAAATTTTTTTCTCAATTCTCCGACAGCCTGCCGGGGCTCGAGCCCACCCCCCTAGTTCAGCCCCTGGCTATTTTGTATTGTATTATGGGTATCCCGAAAGCTAAATATGTTAAGTTAAAAATCTAAAAAAATAGACAAAATGATCAAAAGGTTAATATTGACAAAAGATAAAGACCTTATAATGTGTTTTTCAAAATAAGTGGAATAAACAATATGTTACATAAAAATATGGAGACTGATAAATTATTTACCCTAAATATAAAGAGCGAGTATAAAATATATATATAGAGAGAGAAATAAAGGTCATGTTTGTCAAATAGCCATAAGTCGGTTAGCTTTTGGTTAGCTGATTTGAGTAACTGATAAAACTTAGTTGATTGCTAATAGCTGTTTGTGTAAAATGACAAATAAATACATGATAAAGTTTTTATTTGGGGTTAAATGATAGTAAACAGGGTAAAATGTTATTAAAAAAAAAGATAGAGCAATAAGCTAATTGAAATACAACAACTTAACAATTAAATTTAGGTAAACTTATAAAATAAATTTTGTGGTTTGATTGATTTATAAAGCTAATTGGTTTAAAAGTTTGTAAACATGGTTATGTGCTTTTTGCGGGTTATAAACTCTGTCATTTTTTCCAGAATTGTTGTTCTGACTATTTCCTCCAAAATGGAGCAATTTGAAACAATTAAAAGGACTGACTTTACTTTTCAAAAAAAGAGACTGATTTTGTAGATTATCCAAAATACACAGTCTAACTTTGTAAAATAACTAAGCCACAAATATTGTTCAGCCGAAAAATTGACTTACATATCCTTTAACTACAAAATTTACAAAGTATATACTCATGCTTTCAAACTTTTTAGACTGTTTTTGCAAATTGATCAAACCACGATTTTTTTTTTACTTTTACCTTAAATCTATATTTAAAGTTGATTGACCGATTTATAAATACAGTTTTCATGATTTAAAAGTTTGCAAATAAGGTCTGTACTTTATAAAATTTACAATTAATGATATATGGATCAATTTTTCAGCCAAACAATACTTATAGTTAGTTAATTTGTAAAGTTAGACTTTAAATTTAGATAATTTACAAAGCCAGTATTTTTAATTGCTTCAAATCGCTTTCTTTTGGAGTAAATAATCATCACAACAATTTTTGAAAAAACGATTAAGATTGTAAACCGAAAAAAAAAAACACATATTTGCAAATTTTAAATGACAGCTGGATTGTTTTTACAAGGTTTAATACATTATTTGTCCACTCAACTTATCCAAAAAGGATGATTGGCCCCCTAAACTTTCAAAATGTTCCGATAGCTCATTCAATTTGTATAAAATGTTTAATTAACCTCTTGAACTTGCATAAAATGTAATCAATTGATCACTCAGTTGCAAAAAAGTAAGTTAAATGCGGAAAATGTATTCCACGCATCTTAGAACGTTATTACATAATTCAAAAATAGATTAAAAAAGAAGGTATTACTTGCTCAACTATAAGATTTGTCTTCTCTAATATTAGATCCGCATACCCCGATTTAGGTCGTTTTTTTTAAGACTCGTGCAATATATTTTCCGTATTTAACTTTTTTTTTGCAACCGATTACGCAAGTTGAGGGGGCTAATTAAATATTTTATACAAGTTGAGCGGACTATCAGGATACTTTAAAAGTTTAGGACGTCAATCAAGTTTTTTGGACAAGTTCAAATGATGTTATAAATAAAAAAAGGCTTAATGCTTCTCCAGCCCCCTTAACTTGTCCAAATTGGTCATTTTACTCCTCAAACTCATCGAATGTCCTATTTACCCCCTTAACTCCATAAAAATGGTATTTCTCACCCCTTTAACTTGTCCAAATTTGTCATCTTACCCATTCTCAACTCATCGAATATCCTATTTACCTCCTTAACTCTATAAAAATGGTATTTCTCACCATTTATGATCATATTTACCCTGTTAACTCCATAAAAATTGTATTTCTTATCCCTTTATAGTAGTAAAAAAAGTTGAAAAACGAAGGAACGAATAAAAAATACAAATAACAAGAACATTAATATAAATAAGTTAAATACATTATATGTAGGGATAATGTACCAACATAGGCTTATGATTTTTGGGGAAGTATCAATTTAGGTTCCACTTACAAAATAACATAAATATAGGTTGAACGTTTAATTTTTTTTATCAATTTAGGTTTCGATAACGGATTGTAAGGGGGTGAAAAATACCACTTTTATGGAGTTAAGGGGGTAAATAGAACATTCTATGAGTTGAGGGGATAAATGGACAAGTTGAGGGGGTGAGAAATACCACTTTTATGAAGTTAAGGGGGTAAATAGGATATTCGATGAGTTGAGGAGCAAAATGACTAATTTGGACAAGTTAAGGGGACTGAGGAAGTTTTAGGGCCTGAAAAAACAATCATAGACACGTATTTGCAAATTTTAAATGATCGGCCCGATTGTTTTTACAAATAGTCAAATCAAAAGATTTATTTTTGTTTATTATACAAATGTTGAAAAGTTTTGTGGGCCAAAAAGTAAATCAAATATTTCACCATCACTCCTCCTGACCCGACCGCCGTCTGTGAACAGTTCATAATTGTTGATTAAAGCATAGGATGGACAGCCAATTCATTTTTAAGGTTCAGAATATTTGCCAAAAGTTTCCAAACTTCAAAAACCCTACTAGGATTTATAGACCCCAAGTCCTAGTATACTCTAGTCTGCATTTCCAATGGCGAAAGCTGAAAAAATGTCTATTTTTCTGTCAGACTATCGTCATCCATGGATTGAATTTGACCGGAAGCTTGTTGTTTCCTACTCGGCAACAACAAATCACAATAAAAGATCACTGTTGGTTGATTCTAATTTCTACCCCAAATCCCACCATTTTTAAACTGAAATTTGGTTGAGGACTTCTGACAAAACACCATGTCTGCAGTCCCCACTAAACCACAATTCTTCAAGCCATTGCTTCCAGGTTTTGAAGATGAGTTTGTAAGTCTCTTTTTCCATCTCTGGTTCTCTTATTAGCTTAATGAAATGATGATTGTTATGTTAGTTATCTCTTTTTTTTTTTGCAGTTAATTCCACTTTCGTTCTTGAAGAACTTTAAAGGAGAAGAATGTGACAGAGCTAAGCTGAGGAGCCAAAGGGGAAAGGTTTGGCCTGTGAAGATCAATGGAAGACGATTTGAAGATGGGTGGAAACAGTTTGTGGAAGATCATGACTTGCACATTGGGGATTTCTTGGTCTTTAGACATGAAGGAGATCTGCTGTTTGATGTTTTGGTGTTTGATCGAAGTACTTGTCAAAGGGAGTATCTTCCATTCACTGATGTAAAAGAGGAGGAAACTGAAATTCAACAACCAAATGTTCAAAACTGTTCTCCTAGTGGTAAAGTTCGCCTTTTTCTGTTCTACATTTCCCCCATTTTAAGATTAGTTTCATGTTTCATCTATAAGGCATGTTGATTTAACTTTCAGTTCCCAATTCCATCTTATGCAGATCATCTAGGTCTAATTCTTAGTTTCCAACCCTATATTTTCCCCATTTTAAGATGTCAAATGTATGTCTAGAATTTTATTTAATTTGATTTTCATAGAATGAATTAAAAACTTCCTCTTTAATACTTTTAGGTCTGTGTGTAGAATCGATTGTTTATTTATTTACATCGAGAGTTTTAGGGTTTGTGCTCTTGGAATATGCATATGTTTGAGCGTTTGTGTAATCTGATTTCATAATTTTGTACCAACTTGTTGATTATCCTCATCGGTAAATGTAGGCAAAGTTAACCGAACCACATAAATATATTGTTCTTGTAATTGCATGCCTAATTTCCTGTTCCGTATGTCAATCTTGTTGTAGTCAACACCGAGATTAATTTCGTATGTAAGCCATGTTGTTTTAACTGTCATTTCCAAAAAGCTTAATACATCAGAAGCTCCCTGAACTTAGCCCAAAATGTGGATTGACTCCGTGAACTTACAATGTGTCTCATTAGCCCCCTGAATTTGGTTAAAATGGCATGATTAACTCCTTATGTCTACGTGGCAGGATTTATTAAATAGATTTTCGTCAAATTTTTAGGCTGTCACAGTTAACCTGCTAATATATAAGTAATACTATATTATTTCATATTTTTAAATGTCAGAGGTAATAAAATTGCATGACACCACACTGAAAATTACATAATCTGGTTGGATTAACACGATTATGACACGAAATTTTTGGGTTGAGTTAGTGTTGACTCATTTGACACTAACCTGATAATAGACACAACACAAACACATCAACATATTTACATGAATTGTCACTCCTACTTACATGTTCTTTCTGATCAATGATGCCATGAGGGAATTTTAGAACCTCCGGAGGTTAGAAGGGAGCTCAAAATTCAGAGTAACGCCAATACTAAGGCTTCCGAGCTAAGAAAATCTCAGCTGGTGAGTACCGACTCAATGCTTAGTAATTTCGTTAATGGTTGTGGATGATCATTCATAAACAGACATGAATTGCAGGAAATTCCTCAAGGAGTAAAAGACTCTGACTCTGACTCTGACTCTGACTCTGACTCTGACTCTGACTCTGACTCTGGTAAGTTCATTTGTTAAACTGTACATTTGTTTTCGAGTAAAATACATCTAAGCCCCTGAATTGTAATGCTATTAATTGCATGTGACTCACGAACCATAATGAAAATAAGTAGATTGCAAAGTTCATGGGCATAATGTCTAGTTTTGAAGTTCACAAACCATAATGAAAATAAGTGCAAAGTTCAGGAGCCATAGGTGTAATATACCCGATGAAATTCATATATGATCCATGTTTTTAACTCTCATTTCCAAAATTTCCATATGTGTTTTTAACTGGCATAAAATGCTATGTTGAGATTATGTTTATATGTAATGCAGGGAAGAAATTGGAAAAAAAGAAGAAAGTGAAAACTAAATTAAAAGCAAAAGCTAGCTCCTCTGTTGATAAACATCCTAATTGTGTAGTTAAGCTCTCACCTGACAGCATCAAGAAATCTAGATTGGTAACTACTCACTACTTATATATCTGCATTACAGAATATTGTTTTCAAAGCACCTAATTTTTGTGTTGAATCAATCAGTATATTCCCCGGAACTTTACAAGAGAACTCGGTCTACGCTGTCAATCTTGTTCGATGATCCTTAAGGATGAAGAGGAAAAAAGTTGGCCTGCAACACTAGTATACAGAACATTAGATAGACACTTTTTTTTTGGAGGTGGTTGGGGTGATTTCCGTGGTGCTCATAAGCTTAAGCTAGGAGATTCATTGTTTATTCAGCTTATTCAAAATGGGGAGACGCCTGTTATGAAAATACAAAGTAAGTTTTCCTCAAATATGAATTGGGAATAAAGTTTGAGTCAAATCAATGATTTTGTGAGAAATTAAGGTTGTGTTTAATTGTAGGCAAGATGGCTCTTGATCTTTCACTTTTTGGTTCATTAAGTGTTTAATCATTATCTGCACACATTAAATTCTTGATTATTTGTTTTTTCTCACATTTTGATTACTAAATTAGTTAGTCGTGAACATACAATTATTTATTTCATTTGTTACACTGAAATAAAATGAGAGAAAACCGACTAAGGTGGTTTGGCCATGTGAGACGTAGAGCGCTTGATGCGCCGGTTAGGAGAACCGAAGAGTGGCAAAGGGATGTAGTGGTGAGGGGTAGGGGAAGACCTAAGCAAACTTGGAGGAGGGTGATCGAGAGTGATATGAGTTTACTAGGAATTGAGGAAGATATGGTAGTGGATAGGACGGAGTGGAGGGAGCGAATTTGTGTCGCTGACACGACTTGATTTCAAGGTTTTATATGATGGTTCATGTTAGCCGACCCCGAATCATTTCGGGACTAAGGCTTTGTTGTTGTTGTTGTTGTTTGTTACACTGAAATAAGGTTTTTACATTTTCCTACACATATTGTGAAGTATAAAAATTTAAAAGGCATGTAAAATGAATAACACTGTGTTAACTGAGTTTTATGTTCAAAGCTGACTTTTTTGGTTATGAGAGGCTTAATGTGAGCAAAAATAAATGGTCAGGGACTTAATGTGTCCAAATAAAAAATTAAGAACTTAATAAACTAAAAAAATGAAAGTTCAAGTTCCTCCTGATATTTTTTGCCATTGTAATAAATTGTAGGCAAAAGATGAACTTGTGACTTGGAGTTGGTTTGCTCAATGTTGGTGATATATTTATATTTTTGTTATCTACATTGAGTAGTGAGGGCGAGCCTTGGCGCAACGGTAAAACGTTGTTGCCGTGTGACCTGAGGTCACGGGTTCGAGTCTTAGGAGCGGCCTTGCCCCTCCCCGGACCCTCGCTCAGCGGGGACGCGTAATGCGACCGGGCCGCCCTTTTTTTTTTTTTTTTTTTTTTTATCTACATTGAGTAGTGTTCACATTAACATGAATCTGACTTATCAAATGAATTTGGTCAATAGCCTAGCCTTATTGAAATCCTAGGCTGGAAATTTATATTATGTTGCTTTCGTGTTAATGTGTTAACAGGTAATGTGTACTATTTCTATTAAAAATGACATGAAAAATACAAGAGGCTCGAGTCATGTGTGCGAGGGACTGGTCAAATGAAGATACAGTAGTATTCACATGGACCTTGACAGACCAAATGATAACACTACTGTATAAGGAGATTAGGATTTGTTAAATAGATTTCCGATCAAACTTTTAGACGGTCATAGTTAAGCTACTAATATAAGTAATACTATATCCTCTTATATTTTTAAGGGATAAGGTACCAAAAAAAGCCCTCGATGGTTTTGGAAACATGCCAATTTAACCCCCAAGGTACAAAATAACACAATTTTAGCCACAACATTTGTGAAATGTACCAAACATCTCAACATTAGTGAGATGGTATTAATTTAAACCCCAAGTTCCGTTACCTAGGGCTAAATTGATACCATTTCACAAATCCTTGAAGTTAAAATAGTGCTATTTTATAGATTGGGGTTAAGTTGACACCTCCCTGCAAACTTTGGCCTCATTTTGGTACCGTATCCCTATTTTTAAATGCCAACATTAACAGAGGTTATAAAATTGCATGTGATTCGTGAATGCGATACGAAAATTACACTAATCCGATAAGGTTAACACAATTATGACAAGAAATTTTTAGATTGGGTTAGTGTTGACTTATTTGACACTAATCTGAAAATAGACGCAACATAAACACAACGTATTTACATGAATTGTCACCCTTACTTACATGTTCTTTCCGATCAATGATTTCCATGAAGGACTACTAGAACATCCGGAGGTTACAGGGGAGCTCAGATTTCAGAGCAACGCAGAAGCTGGTTCTTCATCACTCAGGCATCTTCATGCCAAGACTAAGGCTTCCGAGCTTAGAAAATCTCAGCTGGTGAGTATCCACCCATTCCTTAGTAATTTCGTTACTGCTTGTGGATGATCATTCATAAACAAACATCAATTGCAGGAAATTCCTCAAGTAGCAAAAGAATCCGACTCTGACTCTGGTAAGTTCATTTCTTTTGTTGTATTATGCATGTTTGAGTTAAACTGTACATTTGTTTTCGAGTAAAATACATCTAAGGCCCCTGAATTGTAACGCTATTAATTGCATGTGACTAGTGAATATGACACGAAAAATTACACTAATCCGATTAGGATAACACGATTATGTGAGTTGGGTTAGTGTTGACTCATTTGATACTAAGTCCAACCAAAAAAAAGAAAAAATCCAAATTGGCTCGTAATTCTGAAAATTGTTGTGTTTGTATTCAATCATGCATGAAAATGTTTTTTTCTCATTCGTTTTTATCCTGTTGAGTTTCTTCTCTTTCGTGTGTGTTTCCCAAGCTTGTCTTTAATACAAACTCAAAATGTTTTGTGTTTCTAACACAATGGTTTGTCCCGAAATAAATTTATATTTCCAGGGAAAGAGTGTAAGCAAGCCGACACTGCATCAGAAGCAAAAGCTTGTTCTTCTTCTGTTATTCAGAAAAGATTCTTTGTGGCGAATGTATTAGCTTCGATAACATCAAACTGGTTCGTACTTCATGCTCTATGATTTTAATTTGAGGAATATGTATGGGTTGTAGTTCCTTTATCAGATGGCTGTTTTTTCTCATAGAGAACACCTTAAGAAGATGAGATAATGTACAAAAATGCCCCTATCGTTGTTAGCCAAGTGTAGTTTACCCGCTAAATGGTACAATTGAGGTCTCTAAAGTTGGTAAGTTGGGGATATTTAAAGGATAGGTTTTTCACAATTAAAGAATAGGTTTGGGGATGGAATATTTGGGTTTTTTTTAATTTTTTTCTTGTCCCGCACGTGCATAACACGTGATAAGAGTTGGTACAAGATAAGACCTACGTAATGCAACGTGTGTGCACGGCCCTTTGATCTGTTATTGGTAAATGGTAAATAACACCTGACACACGGATGGAGTGGAATAACATGATTCATGAATGGGGAGAGAACACTATTAGTGATACCTAAAATTGCCCAGCTTATCAACGTTAGGCCTCAATTGTAACATTTATAACATTAAGGTAAAATCGTTCTTGGCTGAAAACGATAGATGCATTTTTGTACTTTAACCTTAAGAAACAGAGCCTTAACCTTTTTGATGAACTTAGTTTTTGTAGGAGCAACCTTACTTTCAAGGTGTCTTTCATTTCTAGCACCTGTACTGTCCTGTAAAGTCAACTACCTCCTATATTTTAGAAATGTCTTATTTACTCCAACTTGCTTAAAGTTTATTGACCCCCTCCTACGCAAGGAGAGATTTTGGACAAGTTGAAGGGATCAACATATCACTATAAGCAAGTTCAACAGACCAATAGGTCACTTTAAGATTGTTTAGAGAGTCTATAGGTCATTTTAAGCAAAGTTTAAGGGGTAAATAGAACGTTTTCAGAGTGTAGAGGGGCAGTTAACTTTTCTGGACAAGTACAACGGCTAGAGATGTATTAAGTGCGCATTTCACATTGCTTTCTCAGCAAAACGCATTGTTTGGTAGATGCAAAATTGTTTTCCTTAAGAGTTGGGAAATCTCCTTTTAGGAAAAACTAGAATTTGTTGCTTTTGGGGAAAACATCTTACGAGGAAAACTGATATTAAATTTTTATTGACAAAAACAGCTCTAACTTTCAATTTAATTTCAAAAATAGCCTTATTTTTCAACGTTTATCATGTATTTACCACACACTAGTCAACTTTTTTTCATAGCACTTCCCCCCCGCAATAGATTCTGTTAGTCACATCAATGCCAAACTCGCCCTAATCCTACTTTCAATGTCAAAATTGTAGCTTAATATATTGTCTTATTTAACAACATCTGTTCATATCCTTTGTTTCCGAGCAGTACGTACCCTTGAAATTCTCAAGGCTGCACTTGGAGAACAGAAAGTCTGGCAAGGTGACTCTTCTAGACAAAGAGAAAAGATCATGGCCAGCCCATTTATGCAGCAAAGGTTCAGATGAACCCATTTATATAGAAGACGGTTGGAATGAGTTCCGGCTTGGTAATAATCTTAAGCCTGGGGATTCTTTCGTTTTCGAGCTTATTGAAAATGCGGAAAGAACTATATTTAAAATGTGTGGTAAGAAGTTATGACCTTGTTAAGAAGTTCTCATGAAACAAACTTGCTTTTTTTCACCAATTACTATACCAGAAAATCTTGTTGTTATGTTGCAGGGATCAAAGGCCTGTATTCATCGATGGAGAATCCCTATTTTTATGCCACTTTGCAAGCATCTCACCTTAGAAACTCTCAAATGGTGAGTGCTACTTAACCCAAATCTGAAGCTCATCACCATATATAGATATATATATATAGCACTTGTGATTTTGCAATTTGGCAAGCCGAGGAGTGTGAAACTTTTTTATAATAAAATGATACATGTGGTTTTCGTTGTTAGCAAGAAAAAAAAAGAGATTTTTTTTTATAATAATGTTAAAGTCAGAGGGAATTTTTATCCAATCACTTTTATCTGCCTAGATATTCCATTTAGTTATGGAGACTGTACAGTTGTAGGTCCACCGGAGTCAGACGTTTTACAGTCGCTGTGTAAACTTCGACGAACAAGTCACTAAGGGATAATTATAATGTTGAGAGAGTCTGGATCCCCTCAAGGTTTTATCTGGAGTCTTTATATAAACCTTGTGACAAGGGGAAAGTCCATAATATTCCTGGGCCTTATTTAGCCTATCCGAGTCGGACATTTCAATGGTGTTCGACTTGGATTCATGATCGGGACTTACCGTGGTTTTTGGCCTTGTTTATGGGCTTTGGATGGTCTGGCCTCTGGATGAGCCCGGTGAATGTTTTGTTGGGTCCGAGGACCAAATGTCTTATACTAATTGAACTAAAAGGTTAAGATTGATAGGTAAGGTCCAATAAAAGATCTTATATTAATCTCTGATATATACCAACGAAAACCTTCTTTTCCAAGTAAGTAACTCAAACCCAAACCACAGTGTTTCCTAATGTGTAAATTGCACCAATGGTCAATGGAGTTTAAGGTCAGTTTCAAAAAAGTCACTGAACTTCATTTTGTTTTAATAAAATCATTGAACTTTACTTTTATTTCAATAAAGATATTCCAACCAATTCAGACATAAAAAGTCACCGGAATAGTGACGTGACAACCAACAACAACAACAACAACAAAGCCTTAGTCCCGAAATGATTCGGGGTCGGCTAACATGAACCATCATATAAAACCGTGAAAATCAAGTCGTGTCAGCGACACAGATTCGCTCCCTCCACTCCGTCCTATCCACTACCATATTTTTCTCAATTCCCAATAAACTCATATCACTCTCGATCACCCTCCTCCAAGTTTGCTTAGGTCTGCCCCTACCCCTCACCACTACATCCCTTTGCCACTCTTCGGTTCTCCTAACCGGCGCATCAAGCGCTCTACGTCTCACATGGCCAAACCACCTTAGTCGGTTTTCTCTCATTTTATTCTCAATAGATGTGACCCCTACTTTTGTCCTAATTATTTCATTACGCACCCGGTCCTTTCTCGTGTGACCACACATCCATCTCAACATACGCATCTCCGCCACCGACATCTTATGGATGTGGCAGTGTTTCACTGCCCAACACTCCGTACCATATAACAATACTGGTCTAATTGCCGTCCGGTAGAATTTTCCCTTCAATCTATTAGGCATGCCGGGATCACAAAGGAAACCCGTAGCACTCTTCCACTTCGACCAACCAGCTTTAATCCTATGAGCAACATCTCCATCTACTTCTCCATCCGTTTGGATAATAGATCCTAAATACCGGAAGCAATCCGAGGCCTGAACAACTCTCCCATCTAGGATGATTGTCCCTGCCTCCCTACTCCTACGGCCGCTAAACTTACACTCCAAATATTCTGTCTTACTTCGACTCAACTTAAAGCCTCTAGATTCTAGAGTTTGCCTCCATAGTTCCAACTTCATCTCCACTCCTTTCGTCTCCTCAACCAACACAATATCATCTGCAAACAGCATGCACCATGGTATACCATCTTGAAGTGAACTTGTTAGTTCATCCATAACGATGGCAAAAAGAAATGGGCTTAGTGCGGAACCTTGATGCACTCCAATCGTAATAGGAAACTCTTCAGTCTTCCCAACACTAGTACGTACACTCGTGCATACTCCCTCATACATGTCCTTTATGATGTCAATATATTTCCGCGAAATGCCTTTCCTTATCAAGGCCCACCAAAGTACTTCCCTTGGTACCTTATCATATGCTTTCTCCAAGTCAATGAAAACCATATGCAAGTCTTTCTTCTTATTTCGATAGTGCTCCATTAATTGTCTCATTAGATGGATGGCTTCCATAGTTGATCTTCCCGGCATAAAGCCAAACTGGTTTTCCGAGATCTTCACCGTCCTCCTTAGCCTTTGTTCAATCACTCGCTCCCAAAGTTTCATAGTGTGACTCATTAATTTGATTCCCCGATAGTTGGCACAATCTTGGACATCGCCTTTGTTCTTATACAAAGGGATTAAGGTACTTTTCCTCCATTCTGATGGCATCTTATTGTTTCTCCAAATTTTGTTGAAGAACGTAGTGACGTGACAACCACGTTACAAAAAACTTACTTTTACGTATAATATGACACTCACATGTCATGATGTCATACGTAAGACTCAGGTCATTTCCAACATGACTGTCATTTCACTATTCCATTGATTTTTTTCTGTTTAAAATGGCGGAAATGATTTTGTTGCAATAAAAGGAAAGTTAATATATTGAAACAATATGAAATTCATTTTTTTTTTAAATATCCTAAACTTCAGCAACTTACCAATCTCCTAATTCCCAAATTATCTTTTATTTCCATTACCATATTTCTACACTGTTATTAGAATCTTACGGTTTGCGATTTGAATCTTACGATTCGATTTGATTCAACTTTATTTCGAGCCTAATCTATAGGGCGAATCTAAATTATAACAAAATCTTTCGAATCATACGATACGATTCGATTCAACTCTATTTTGAGCTGGATCTTTATCACCGTTCATCAAAAACTTAAACAAGACTAACTACTAAACTTACTCTCCTCTAGTCAGATTGTTATTTATCAAGTTATCAACTCAAACTAGCTCCATTCCATCATTATCAACTTGACTCCATCTCCATCTCCATCTCCATCTCCACTAAGTTATTAAACATAATCCGATTTGTGAATTAGTTTTATTATGATTGCAAATACATTGGATTTGAATTTTAAGTATTTGGTTCATATGATTTCTTTTTTGGCATTAAAATTGCATTTCTAGACTAATATTTGATAATATTTTGAGTTCTTGGTTGATCTTATGAATTTGAACTGAATCTTACTATTCACGAGACAAAATGAGGATTTTGATTCACTGAGTTGAATCTCAATTTGACAAGTATGATTCTCTATCATAGTGGATATAAAGATTGCATTTGTAGTTGACTTGTTGAGTTAAAATTTTGCAGAAAGTTCCAACAAGATTTGCAAGGAGCAGTGGGCTTACTACCAGCAAATGTTCAGCAGTGAGCATTAGAAATCAAATTGGAGATTCATGGATAGTGAAACTAAGGCTGGATAAAAACAATAAACTTTATATGACATATGGATGCATTGATTTTGTCAAAGAGAATGGCTTAGAAGAAGGAGATGTGTTCATCTTAGAACTTGTCAAGGGAGGGATCGATCCTGAGATGATTTATCATGGTAAATTTTCTAATCCTGCTAACAACTTGTTCATATGTGAATTTTGAGGATTTTGTAGGGAAATTGCATCCACCGTCACTAAGTTCTCGGGGTCTATTAGTTGATTTTTTTAGGCTTAATACTTCATTTGCCCGATGAATTTGCCCAAAAATCTTGATTAGCTCTTCAACTTTCAAAGTGTTCTGATAGCTCTCTCCACTTACATAGTCCCCTGAACTTTCGTAAAATATAATCAATTAATCATTCGATTGCAAAAAAAAAAAAAAAAAAAAAGTTGCATGCTACAGATATGTTGCACACGCCTTAGAATGTTATAACATAATTCACATAATAGATTAAAAAGGAAGTTCTTACTTGTTCAACTATAGAACTTGTATTCTCTTGGTCATTTTATTTTTTTAAGACACGTGAAATACATCTACCGTATTTAACTTACTCTTTTGCAATTGAGTGATTAATTGATTACATTTTATGCAAATTCGGGGGGTTAGCTGGACATTTTATGCAAATTGAGGGGCTATCGAAACACTTTTAAAGTACAGGGGCCAATCAACCTTTTTGGACAAGTTCAGGGGGAAAATGATATATTAAGCTTTTTTTAGGGTAAATAATTTATTAGTCCCTACATTTTTACCTAATACACTGTTTAGTTCTCGTATTTTAATAATACATTATTTGGTTTTAACTTTTGTTCTACTCAACAGTTTGGTCACTTAAATATTTGAATTATTAAACAGTTTAATCTCTTTATAAAAGTCTAAACTGTTGAATAAAATAAAAGTTAAGAATTAAATAATGTATTATTAAAATATGAGGCTAAATAATGTGTTTGGTAAAAATATAGGGATTAATAAATTATTTACCCTTATAAGAAAATAATTGAACTTCACATTCAATAAAGTCAGTGGGATCAATTTGTGTATAAAACTCATTAGAATGTCATGATAGCACTAAGATACTTGGGGGTGCTTGGTTGCACATTTTCCTCGTGTTTGCCTTTTCATTTTAAAATGGAGAGATTTAGGTGTTCGGTTAAAAGGCCATTGAACTTCATTTTGTTTCAATAAAATCACTAAACTTTGTTTTTTATTTCAATACGATCCAACCAAATTGAGACAGAAAAAATTAATGGAGCAGTGACATGACAATCACATGGAAAATGATTGATTTTTATGTATGTCATGGTAGCCACATGATACGGAAAAAAAATGTAAAAATTATATTTTTTATTTATTTAATTCAACTGCTTGAAATTATCACGTGGCATCCAAAATATATATATATATTTGCTATCTCTTGTGACATACATGTGGTTGTCGTATGACTATCAAAAGTATTTTTTTTTCAATGTGGTTGTCACGCCACTTTAGTGACTTTTTTCTGTCTGAATTGGTTGGAATAATTTTATTGAAATAAAAAGTAAAATTTGGTGACTTTATTGAAACAAAATGAAATTCAAATTCAACGACCTTTTTGAAACGGACTAGATTTCAGTGATCATTGATGTAATTTTACCTTTTTTTGGCTTGTGTGCCATGTCGTTACCACGTATGTCACGTGCGTAGTTGGTGCAGTGGTGTTCACATGGACTCTGAATGATCAAATTTATTCATCGATAGATCCAGGCTAAAATACTGTAGTATTAGTGAACCTTTTTTCCTTTCACACAAAATTAGTGAAAAATGACTTTATTTTAATCAAATTTAAAAGGATTAAACTCATATTTGTCGCATGTGATATCCAAAATTTTGCTATTTACCCGTTATAGTATCATTTAGTAACATTTTTCCCTTAAAGTATTCTCATATAGGTGATATAATTCATTTTGGATGGAAAATTAACCGATTGTTAATTTTTTTTTTTGCCACATTACATAATTTTTGACACATAATATATACACGTGATAATTGATTTAATTTTTTTTCTTATAAATTTAATGTATAGATAAATAAGGAATTATAGATAAAATTGTGTTATTTAACAAAAAAAAAAAAATTTAATAAATCAATTAGTTTTCCATTCAAAATGAGTTAAATGTCACCTATAAGAAATATTATCAAATAATATCACATGAGTCGATTGGCAAATTTTGGATACATCAGGATAAGAGTTTAATCCAATATGAAATTCAGGAACTTTTATGGCAAAATTATATAAAAATTCTTCTTTTAGAAACTATTTACAACTATATCAAGTCATGATTTTGAATTATGTCAAACTTTACTAGTACTTTTAATATATTTTAAAGATTAGAATTTATAAATTAGAAGTCTAAAATATATTTTCTAGTGTTTATTATTTATGAATTGGAGTCTAGAATTTTTAAATTATGGTGTAAAATCATAGTATATAAAGAATAATGACATATTAAAAAAAGTTTGATGACATGACTTAGTTGTAATTTTGTAGTTAATTATAATATTCATGTAATTGACCCAACTTTTATTAGCCTAGCTTTTTTTTTGTTTGTTTGTTTTTTTTTGAAGCTATAGATTATGAACAGTAATCAAAAGGGGTTATGAGAAGATTTTGAAGAGGCAAAACTATATTTCTAGAGTTGGACTTAGCCAAATTTTGAATTTCGGCCCTTGAACTTTGATTTAGTGAGATTTAATCTCTGAAACTTTTGGATTTTGGAAGCCCGGCTGAAATTGCGTGAAATTGTCACGCGCTATGAACTCGGTATCTAAAATGAAGAAAATCATAGTTCCGAAATACATATTTGTGGATAATTTTGTTACTGATGTTGAAAAAGTGATTTTGTATTAATATTCATGAGACGTGTTGAGTATTGATGGTTTGTTAATAGATTATTGTTAGTTTTTCGTTGTTACTAGGCGATTACTAATTAATGTTTGGTAAAATTATGATGGACTATTGATAATATTTAATATGAGCATGTTTTAAATTAATTATAAAAATAAAAAATGTAATACAAAATTTTATAGAAAAAACCTATATAACTAAATAAATTTAAAAATAATAATTTATTAAGCGAATAAATATAGGCCTAAGGTTTTTGGTGAAGTACCAATTTAGGCTGAACGTTTAAAATAGCACCAATATAGGCTTAACGTTTACAACATAATATCAATTTAGGCTTAACGTTTCAATATAGCATCAATTTAGGTATCACGTATAAAATAGCACCAATATAGACTTAACGTTTATAAAATAATACGAATTTAAGTTTAACGTTTATAAAATATATCCAATTTAAATTAAACGTCACAATTAAATTAACCATATTATATTTTTTTTTTTTCTATTAACTTTATATGTTATATTTTTATTTAGTTCTATTTTCTTATTTATTATAATACAATTAATTAGTATTCTTATCTATTAAAACCTTATATTTGTTTTTCATCAACCATTCTATGACTACTAAATTTCATTGCTCATGTAATATATTCAAATTAAAAGTAATTGAATATCCACAATATTTCGAACACTGTATTATAATAAATAAGAATATAGAACTAAATGAAAAGATAACATATAAAGTTAATAGGAAAACAATATATAATATGATTAATTTAATTGTGATGTTTAGCTTAAATTGGATATGTTTTTGTAAACGTTAAGTTTAAATTCGTATTATTTTGTAAACGTTAAGCCTATATTGGTACTATTTTGTACGTGAAGTCTAAATTGATGCTATATTGTAAACGTTAAGCCTAAATTGATATTATGTTGTAAACGTTAAACCTATATTGGTGCTATTTTGAATGTTGAGCCTAAATTGGTACTTCTCCAAAAACCTTCGACCTATTTTAGTACCTTATCCCTATTTAATAGGTAACAAATCTTTAGTATCATTTCCAAATCATGGAATCCCTATTTAATATGTAACAAATCTTTAGTATCATTTCCAAATTATGGAAAGGGCCTTTCAAAAAACAACTAAGCCAACAAGAAAGCAGCCAGAATTGATTTTCCTTGATATCTAACATAATGCATGAAAGGACGGGGTTCAGAATGGAACTTTTCGACTCGCTTTCACACACAGACAGATGGCCAGACGAGACGTTGGGGTTCACCGAAGATGTCGGCGTACTCATGCAAAGCCCCCAAGGTGTACAACATCAGTTGGGGATTGTCTTGCGGTTGCACAGGAACTCTCGAAGACCATGGCATGAGAATTTGCATAGAAGTTCTAAGCAACTCGCTTTCTTGCTAGGGTGCCATCAGAGAACTTCCTCGCCTTCAATGCGAGAAGCTGGAAATCAAGGGTGTTCAACCTGCTTTAGCTGCTGCGCCAGCGGGGCTAAATAAGAGTTAGGGGGTGGAATCGTCTAGCCAATCAATCATATCCTGTGGCACTAGAAATATTTTTCTATATTGGATTTTTTAGAAGTCTAAGTAATAAAATATTGTCATGTGTCAATGGCTTAACGATTTTGGTAAGTTTATATCCAAATTGAGTGAAATTTTATTAATTAGGATAGTTAAGGGTTGAAATGATAAAATTTTGTAAGTGAAAGGTCAAAATATTAATTTAAGCCAAAATAATTTAAAAAATGATAGAAAAGGAAACTGGTACGAGAGATTTCCCTCCATGCTCGCGATGTTGCTGACAAAATTCTCGATCTCTGTGACTTCCGACTCGCATTGTTGCTCCGGGAGACATACATTGCAGTTCCGGTGACTCATTAATTGAAGTCCCTGCTTCCTCCCTCATCTCCTTTACCAATTACCAATTTCGTTGAATTTCAGGTCAGTTTTCAACTAATTGTATGAATTGAGTATTTATAAATTAGGGATTTTTGAATCTCTCTTATATTTGTTCCCTTCTTCGCATCTGTTCAAAGTTCTTAGAAACTCCTCTCGTCGCAGTTGCCATCAACCTCCGACTTGATTTGCTCAACTAATTCCAGCTGTTGCTTGACTCTCCTAACAGCTGTTCGTCGTGATTTGCTCTTTGCCTGAAAAATTCCCCCCAGAGCTGCTGCTTTACTCCCCTAACAGGTAACAATATCTTGTATTCTCCTTATTGGATGAAACTGTGGAAGTATGGTCAGGCCTTGTTTTACATATTGACATATTTTATAGAATCATCGAGATATGTGGTTTATGTTTTGGGAGATGAAGCTATCCATTTGAATTTAATTGGGAGAATGTGTTGATTGGGTTTGGCAGTGAATTAGTGATAATAGAAGTAGCTTTTAGTTGTGGTATAGACACTATGAACAGCTTGTGAAGAAGAAGTTTGCAAGATGGCTTAGAAGCTGGAGAAACTATTGGAAAACTAAGTTCTAGCTTCTATAAATAGATTACAAATCTTGTATACTAGAGGATAGTGTCTGCAAGAAGTTGGAGAAGTTAATGGAAAATCAATTAGATTAGAGTATGCAAATTATAGTTTATTCTTTGTTACAAATCAATTAACACTAAAGGGACGAAAATAATAAACTGAAATTTCACCGCTTGGTAAACGTTAAGCTTAAGATTGCATAATTCATAGGGCTAAATTTGCACCTTATGATTGGTTTTATTATTTGGCCAACTCCCTTTTTTTTTGTAGTTCTCCGTTCTCATTACGTAATTCATATACCTTGAATAGATGTTTCTGCCATATATTTTCTGCTATATGTTTCTGCGATTTATATCTTCTACCATATGTTTTCTTTTTTTATTACCAACTAATTAATACATTATCAAATGCATGTTATTTAATAGCCATTTGCTGCTCGTGATTCTTTTAAATTAATAATTTAATATTTTTTCTTAACAACTTCATCAGACATTGTCTAAACATGGGTCCTACTCTTTGGCCTAGGATGCTTCTGATTACTCTCAATTAACAAATATAAAACTAGCCGCATGGTTTTCTAAACGTATTAAATAAGTATGATTTCTTATTAATTAAATAAGTACCCACATGATAATTTATACTTCTGAGGTCTTTCAGATAATATATATCTGCTCTCCCATTTTTTTAGTTATCACTTTTTTTTTTCAATGGAAGATCCAGCACTACAGCCTATTCTCACCAGGCCATTTGACTTGGAGTCAAGTATTTTTTGCTATAAACTGGAAGTTTCACAACTGCAACATTAACAAACACTTCAATTGATTATGGAAGCCACTTTTTGTTCTAATCTGTGTCTCAATTCACTTCTTTTTCTCTCATTATCTGTTCTATCTTATCACTCGTTTGGCTTGCAGCAGCCACTTTGTCGTCATGATGACCGTTCTTCCTTGTTACAGTTCAAGCAAAGTTTTGTCTTTGACAAGTTTTCCTGTGATCCTTCTACTCATTATACCAATCTTGACTCTTGGAAAGTTACAGATGATTGCTGCTCATGGGATGGTGTCGACTGTGATGATCAAACAGGTCATGTGATCAGGCTTGATCTTTCGAGCAGTTGCCTCTACGGTTCTATCAACTCTTCCAGTCCCCTCTTCCGGCTTCTCCATCTTACAGGTCTTAACCTTTCAAATAACAACTATGATCTTTCAACAATCCCGGGTGAGATTAGAAGGTTGACAGAGTTGAAACATTTAAATCTCAGTTTTGCAAAGTTTTCTGGCCAAATTCCATCAGAAATTTTGAAGCTTTCCAAGCTGGTTTCCCTTGATCTCTCTCAAAATCCATTGATGCTCCAGAAGCCTAGTTTGAAAGATGTAGTTGAAACATTTACCCATCTAGCTGAACTTGACCTACGCAATGTCAACATTTCTTCTCCTGTACCTGAAAGCTTGTTAAACTTAACTTATTTGTCATCTCTCCTTCTCGAAAACTGTTCGCTGCAAGGCGAATTTCCTTCAGGTATCTTCCATTTACGTAAGCTTCGTGTTCTTAGCTTGAGGTATAACCCGGATCTCACCGGATATCTACCAGAATTCCAGTTGGGTAGCCCACTTGAGAGGTTGGTGCTTCATGCCACGAATTTCTCAGGTCAGCTACCTATTTCAATTGAGAACCTGAGGTCATTGACGTATTTTATTGCCAGGGGATGTGGTTTTGTGGGGCTAATACCATCTTCGATTGGTAATCTTACTAAGCTTAAGGCCTTGGACCTTTCTGAGAACTACTTCTCAGGGAACATCCCTTCCTCCTTGGGCAATCTGCTTCAACTTATATTCCTGGCACTTTCTTTTAATAATTTCAGATCAAGCACCTTGCACTGGCTTGATAAACTAACCAATCTTCAAATTTTGGAATTGGAGGACACCAACTCGTATGGTCCCGTCTCTTCTTCGTTTCGAAACATGACCCAGCTCAATGAGTTATGGCTTGACTCCAATCAACTAAGTGGTGAAATCCCATCTTGGCTGGGTAATTCTACCAAATTAACAAAGCTTTTGCTTTCATTTAATGAGTTGCAGGGTCCGATCCCAGACTCAATTTTCCAGATTCCAAATATTGAAGCTATTGGCTTGTATGCCAACAATCTTAGTGGGTCTTTGAGATTTGATTCCTTTCTTCAATCGAAATATCTTTTGAATCTCCAAATATCAAAGAATCATTTGTCCCTTGTCCCCAACACATATGTCAATGTCAGTCTCCCTAAATTTCAAATCCTAGCACTGGGTGAATGCAATCTCACAGAATTGCCAGCTTTCTTGCGTGTGCAACATGAACTTGTAGCTTTAGATCTCTCTCATAACAACATTAATGGATATGTACCCGACTGGATATTCACTTTGAAAAGACTTATTGTTTTGGAATTGTCCTATAATTTTCTGAAAGGCTTTGAGCAATCCGCCCGTGTTACTCTCCCACGGTCCATTTTGATTGGGTTGAATCTCACCTCCAATAAATTGGAAGGATCCCTTCCGATACCACCACTTTCCATTGCCATTTATGATGTTTCACAAAACAAATTCAGCGGACATGTCGCACCGTTGTTTTGCAATCTAACATCTCTTTCGGCTTTAGATTTGTCAGACAACAACTTAAGTGGCAACTTGCCTCCCTGTTTGGGTAACTTGGGAAGTTCTTCATTAGTTCTAAACCTAAGAAACAACAGTCTCTCGGGAAAAATTCCTGACAATTTTGCAAGTGGCTGTGCACTGAAGTTGATGGATTTGAGTCAAAATAAAATTGAAGGAAAGGTGCCTAGATCATTGGCCAATTGTTCGAAGCTAGAAATCCTTAATCTTGAGAAAAATCAGATGAATGATGTCTTCCCTTCTTGGTTGGGTATTCTTCCTAATCTCAGAGTTTTGTCTTTGAGATCTAATAAGTTTCATGGTGCAATGGGAAAACCTATAAGCAAATCCGAGTTCGGCCAGTTGCAGATCATTGACCTTTCACACAACTATTTCACAGGCAAGTTACCACGGGAATACTTTTCAAATTGGGTTGCCATGAAAGGTGTTGATAATGACCACCTAGCTTATATGCAAGCAGTCACAAGTTTTGTGATACCTCCAGGCTTCATATATAATGTTAATTACAAGTACTCTATTAGAATAGTGAACAAAGGCACAGAGAGAGCATATGAACAAATCCTGGTATTCTTTATGGTTATTGATCTCTCTAGCAATAGGTTTGAAGGTGAAATTCCAGAAATCATTGGGACTCTAAGAGAACTTCAATCGCTCAACCTATCTAACAACCTTCTCACAGGTCATATACCATCGTCCTTGGGGAATTTCAAACACCTTGAAGCTTTGGATCTTTCTCTAAATGAGCTCTCGGGAGATATCCCAACACAACTTGCACTCCTTACTTTCCTTGTAGTCTTCAATGTCTCTCACAATAGCCTCACAGGACTAGTACCACAAGGAAACCAATTCAACACATTTGAGAACGACTCGTTTTCAGCCAATCCAGGGCTTTGTGGGCAACCCTTGTCAAGAAAATGTGGGAATTCAAAGACCTTACCATTACCATCTTCAGAAGATGATACAGAATCTCGTTTTGAAATTAATTGGGAGATTGTGCTGATAGGATTTGGCAGCGGATTAGCGATAGGAGTATCTTTTGGTTGCACTAGGGACACTAAGAAGTATGAACGGCTTGTCAAGAAGTTTTCAAGTTGGCTTAAAAGCTAGAGAAATTGACAGGAAAAATGAGTTCTTGCTTCTGAATAATTAAATAGTGTATATAGTTTACTTTTGTTTATCTTCAATGACTTAGCTTTCATATCTGAACTTCATGTCTATGGTGATCCTTATATCCGAGTATTGTAAATATGGGTTTGATCAGTTTGAACATTCTTGTATTGATACTTCTTGCTCAGAAAACATACTTTATGCTTACTGAGTATTAGTTCTTAACATTTTACTTATTATACTAGTCAGTACATTACAAAAACATATTATAAGGTCCTTAAAATAACATGTTAAGGCGGATGGTCACTGAAATTCGGGGTTAGTTTCAAAAAGGTCACTAAACTGTATTTTGTTTCAATAACGTCATTGAACTTTTTTTTTTAACTTTAATAAAGTCATTCCAACCAATTTAGACATAAAAAGTCACTGAAATAGTGACGTGACAACGTTGACAGCCATGTGGCAACAGTGTGTACTACGTGACAGCAAAAAAAACATTTTTTTGGCTTCCTCGAGGCAGTTTCAAGCTGTTGAATCAAGTAAATAAAAAATATAATTTTTTTTGCTATCATGTGGCTGTCACATCATTGTAAAAGTTGGTCATTTCTAACGTAGTTATCATGTCATTATTCTATTGATTGTTTCTATCTGAATTGGCCGGAATCACTTTATTAAAATATTAAGGAAAGATCAATGACTATTCAAACAGAATGAAGTTCAGTGGTATTTTTGAAACTGGCTCCAAACTTGAGTGATCATCAGTGCTCGTTCTACAAAAACATATTATAAGGTCGGCAAATTTTGTTCTCATTAACAGTTTATTCCCTCCCATTAAAAACTATAAAAAAGTTGTTAGTCAAAGCTATTTAATAGTCAAACTTATAAGAAAAATCTGTTAATCATAATAGTATATTTGACTAACTAATTTGTACTGTTTTTGAGTTGTATTGTGTTTAAGACTGTTATTTGTATTTATAGTAACTGGGCATGATTAAAATCCATGCTCCAGCTTGAGGGGAGTGTAATAATGTAAGCATGGTATGAGTCTTGTAGGTATGGGTCTCCTCTCGTTCAATCTATATATATATGTATCTGTGACAAGTTAAAATATATTAATGTAGTATCGGCCTTGTTTGATAAACCACTTAATTGCTTAAATTAAAATGTTAAGCACTTATTTCTCAGGTAAGCTACCTGTTTCAATTGGTAACCTTACTAAACTCAACGTCTTGGACCTTTCTGAGAACTACTTCTCTGGGAACATCCCTTCCTCCTTGGGCAATTTGCTTCAACTCACATATTTGTCACTTTCTTACAATAATTTTAGCTCTGGAACTTTACACTGGCTTGGTAAACTAACCAATCTTCAAGTTTTGAAATTGGAGGAAACCAACTCGTATGGACCTATCCCTTCTTCGTCTCGGAACATGACCCAACTTGCTCAGTTATGGCTTACTTCTAATCAACTAACTGGTCAAATTCCATCTTGGCTAGCTAATTCTACCCAATTAACAAAGCTTTTACTTTCAAAAAATGAATTGCAAGGTCCAGTTCCAGACTCGATTTTCCAACTTCCAAATATTCAAATTGTCGATCTGCATTTCAACAATCTTAGTGGGTCTTTGAGATATGATTCATTCCTTCGATCCAAATATCTTTCTATTATCCAATTATCAATGAATCATTTGTCCCTTGTCAGCAACACATATGTCAATGTTACTCTCCCTAAATTTCAAATCCTATCATTGGGTGGATGCAATCTCATAGAGTTCCCAGCCTTCTTGCGTGGGCAACATCAACTTGAAGTTTTAATGCTCCCTAGTAACAACATTAAGGGATATGTACCCAACTGGATCTTCACTTTGGAAAGACTTAGTTTAATGAATTTGGCCGATAATTTTCTGAAAGGCTTTGAGCGTCCCCGCTCAGACGGTGATACTCTCGCACGGACTAATTTGATTGGGTTGAATCTTACCTGCAATGAATTAGAAGGACCCCTTCCGATACCACCACCTTCCATTGCTAATTATGATGTTTCACAAAACAAATTTAGCGGACATGTCTCACCATTGTTCTGCAATTTAACCTCTCTTTCGGCTTTAGACTTGTCGGACAACAACTTAAGTGGTAACTTGCCTTCCTGTTTTGGTAACTTAGGAAGTTCTTCATTAGTTCTAAACCTGAGAAACAATACTCTCTCAGGAAAAATTCCTGACAATTTTACAAGTGGTTGTGCATTAAAGCTGATGGATTTCAGTCAAAATAAAATTGAAGGGAAGGTGCCTAGATCATTAGCCAATTGTTCAAAGCTAGAAATCCTCAATTTTGAGGAAAATGAGATGAATGATGTGTTCCCTTCTTGGTTGGGTATTCTTCCACGTCTGAGGATTTTGTCTTTGAGATCTAATAAGTTGCATGGTGTAATAGGACAACCTCTAAGCAAATTTGAATTTAACCGATTGCAGATTATCGACCTTTCTGATAACAATTTTACAGGAAAGTTGCCACTGGAATACTTTCGTAATTGGTTTGCCATGAAAAGTGTTGATTATGACCACTTAGCATACATGGAAGCAAGCACAATATTTAACACGACTAACTACATATGGACTACTCGATATCCGTACTTCATTAGAATTGTGAATAAAGGCAGGGAGAGAGCCTACAATCGAATTCTGGAATTCTTTATGGTTGTTGATCTCTCGAGTAAGAGAGAATCCTATAAACTATTGGGGAAATGTAGGAGTGACGAGAACTACGAAAAATACAAAGAGGCTAAAAGGGAAGTAAAGAAGGTCATACGAGATGCTAGAGCAAAGGTGAATCGGGATCTGTATACAAGATTGGATACGAAAGAAGGGGAAAGAGACATATATAGAATTGCTCGGATGAGAGATAGGAAAACGCGAGATCTCGGAAAAGTTAAATGTGTGAAGGATGTGGACCAGAAAGTCCTAGTTGGAGATAAGGATATCAAGGAACGATGGAGGTCCTATTTTGATGACTTATTTAATGGAGATCGCCAACAAGATGTTGGAGATATAAGTATCCATCACGATATGATAAATCATGAATGCCTGCGGAGAATTCAAAAGGGTGAAGTCAAAATGGCATTAAGTAAGATGAAGTTGAAGAAAGCAGTAGGACCTGATGGCATCCCTATTGAGATTTGGAGATGTTTGGGAGAAAGAGGAATCGAATGGTTGACGACGGTCTTCAACAAAATTTGGAGAAACAATAAGATGCCATCAGAATGGAGGAAAAGTACCTTAATCCCTTTGTATAAGAACAAAGGCGATGTCCAAGATTGTGCCAACTATCGGGGAATCAAATTAATGAGTCACACTATGAAACTTTGGGAGCGAGTGATTGAACAAAGGCTAAGGAGGACGGTGAAGATCTCGGAAAACCAGTTTGGCTTTATGCCGGGAAGATCAACCATGGAAGCCATCCATCTAATGAGACAATTAATGGAGCACTATCGAAATAAGAAGAAAGACTTGCATATGGTTTTCATTGACTTGGAGAAAGCATATGATAAGGTACCAAGGGAAGTACTTTGGTGGGCCTTGATAAGGAAAGGCATTTCGCGGAAATATATTGACATCATAAAGGACATGTATGAGGGAGTATGCACGAGTGTACGTACTAGTGTTGGGAAGACTGAAGAGTTTCCTATTACGATTGGAGTGCATCAAGGTTCCGCACTAAGCCCATTTCTTTTTGCCATCGTTATGGATGAACTAACAAGTTCACTTCAAGATGGTATACCATGGTGCATGCTGTTTGCAGATGATATTGTGTTGGTTGAGGAGACGAAAGGAGTGGAGATGAAGTTGGAACTATGGAGGCAAACTCTAGAATCTAGAGGCTTTAAGTTGAGTCGAAGTAAGACAGAATATTTGGAGTGTAAGTTTAGCGGCCGTAGGAGTAGGGAGGCAGGGACAATCATCCTAGATGGGAGAGTTGTTCAGGCCTCGGATTGCTTCCGGTATTTAGGATCTATTATCCAAACGGATGGAGCAGTAGATGGAGATGTTGCTCATAGGATTAAAGCTGGTTGGTCGAAGTGGAAGAGTGCTACGGGTTTCCTTTGTGATCCCGGCATGCCTAATAGATTGAAGGGAAAATTCTACCGGACGGCAATTAGACCAGCATTGTTATATGGTACGGAGTGTTGGGCAGTGAAACACTGCCACATCCATAAGATGTCGGTGGCGGAGATGCGTATGTTGAGATGGATGTGTGGTCACACGAGAAAGGACCGGGTGCGTAATGAAATAATTAGGACAAAAGTAGGGGTCACATCTATTGAGAATAAAATGAGAGAAAACCGACTAAGGTGGTTTGGCCATGTGAGACGTAGAGCGCTTGATGCGCCGGTTAGGAGAACCGAAGAGTGGCAAAGGGATGTAGTGGTGAGGGGTAGGGGAAGACCTAAGCAAACTTGGAGGAGGGTGATCGAGAGTGATATGAGTTTATTGGGAATTGAGGAAAATATGGTAGTGGATAGGACGGAGTGGAGGGAGCGAATCTGTGTCGCTGACACGACTTGATTTTCACGGTTTTATATGATGGTTCATGTTAGCCGACCCCGAATCATTTCGGGACTAAGGCTTTGTTGTTGTTGTTGTTGATCTCTCGAGTAATAAGTTTGAAGGTGAAATTCCAAAAATGATTGGGACTTTAAGGGCACTTCAATCGCTCAACCTCTCCAACAACATTCTCACAGGTCATATACCATCGTCTTTGGGAAATTTGAAAGACCTTGAAGCTTTGGATCTTTCTCTAAATGAACTCTCAGGGGATATCCCATTACAACTTTCAGTCTTCAATATCTCTTACAATAACCTCACAGGACCTATACCTCGAGGAAACCAATTCGGGACATTCCAAAACGATTCATTTTTAGCCAATTCAGGGCTTTGTGGGCATCCATTGTCAAAAAGATGTGGTGATACTAGGACTTCACCATTACCGCCTTTAGAAGATGAAGATGCAAAATCTCCATTTGAATTTAGTTGGGAGATTGTGTTGATAGGGTTTGGCAGTGGATTAGTGATAGGGGTAGCTTTTGGATGTGCTCTGGACACTAGGAAGTATGAATGGCTTTTCAAGAAGAAGTTTTCAAGGAGAAATTAATGGAAAAAATGAATTCTTGTGAAAATAATCTTGTAGCAAAGAGTGTGTGTATTTGAATAGTTTTTTTTCCAGCTTGGGCTTTTGTTTGTTCTCAATCTTAGTTTTCTTTTTTTAGCAGAGATATCTCACTGTTTTTTCTGCATTTTGACATCCGTTTTGGCTTTTGTTTGTTCTCAATCTTAGTCTTTTTTAAGTGGAGATATCTCAATGTTAAATTAGATATTATCCATTTGGTTTAAATCTGAGTGATTTGGACCTAGTAACTCTATATGAATGGGAAACAGATTATGTATACTCTAGTAACTTTCTTTACATTTTCAGAATGAAATTCAGTTCATTCATCCGTACCCTTCTCTTCATACAACAACAACAAAGCCCAGTCCGAAATGATTTGGGGTCGGCTAACATGAACCGTCATACGAAATCGTGAAATCAAACTGTGTCAGTGACATAAATTCTCTCTTTCCACTCCGTCCTATCCACTACTATATTTTCCCCAATCCCCAATAAACTTGTATCATTCTCAATCACCCTCTTCCATCGTGACCATTATTTGCAGGTAGGGGTGAGCAAAACCGAACCAAAAACCGAAAACCGAAAAAACCGAACCAGAAAACCCAAACCAAACCGAACCAAATAATAATTCGGTTTGGTTCGGTTTTTCTTTTTCAAGTCTTTCGGTTTTCGGTTTGGTTTGGTTTGGTTCGGTTTAAAACCGAACAAAACCGAACCAAACTTATATTCTATTTTTTTCCTTAAGTTTTCTTACATAGCTACGTTACACAGCCTTTTTTTTTCCTCTGCTTCTACTTCTAATTTTGTATTGATAAAATAGCTGGTTAATATCATATTAAAAAACACAACAATTAATCCTACTTATTGGTAATTTGAGCAGTGCTTTTAAATGCAATATTTATTCACTATTATTATGCACCTTATTTAGTATTTATTCACTATTATGTCCACCTTATTTAGACATTTCATTCTCTCTTTTCTGAAGTTTACAGGGAGCTTTCTTGGAATGATGTTTATTTAATGAGTTTACTCATAAAATCAAATTGGGAGTACCTTATACAAATAAAAGAAAATTAAACAAATAATAATCACAATATATTGAAAGCTGATATATATCAAACACCAACATTATTAATTAAACTTTTCAATTCAATTATATACCTGTTGGACTTTTATTAATATTAATCGCAAAATTAAATAAATAATAATCAGCAACATTTGAGACTTCTATTATAAAGTGACAAATAGAATTTACAAGATTCTTATTCGGTTTTGACATGAACCAAACCGAACCAATCCGAATTAGTTTGGTTCGGTCTGAACCGAACCAAATTAATATTCGGTTCGGTTTGGTTCATAAAAATTACCCTTATTTGGTTCGGTCCTATTCGGTTTGGTTCGGTTTTTGAACCGAACCGGACCATGCTCACCCCTATTTGCAGGCAACGAATTCTAGCTCACAAGCTATGGATAAGATCAATTTATTCTTATCTTAAGGAATTCCAGCAGTAATTTTCATTGGTACTTGCAGAGAAATGGGTAAAATTGAGCTAAGAGTTTTTACTTGGACCTAATAAATTAATAACCAAAACAACTCCGTGAAGTTTTTTTTGTATATGATATCGGCAGATGTTCCTCCTATCTTACTTAGCCTGAAATGTTGTGCTTACATGTGTTAGACTTAAAGCGGATCAAGAATACGGTCAAAATAACGTCTACCGGGGAGATGAATGCACGCCTACCCAAAGTTACGACGTCATCTTATGTAACGATCTACCATTGGGAGATCACGGATCACACACCAAAAAGCAATATCATTTTCATTTATCCCATTAGGAATGAATAGTTAAAGGCGTTGTATACATTTCCAAGGCGAACGAAGTCCTAAAAGAGCTTCTAGAGTCTAAATGGAGGACATCTGATAACATGAGAAATAATATCTATACACGTGCCACTATCCTAGACGAACTTTCGTAGCGCCGGAAGACATCGGATTCAACCAACAGAGCTACCACTTTTTCTTTGACATATGGACTAATGGGAAGATCTCTACATTCAACTCAGACTATATCCCGTCATATTTGCCTGGAATCAAAGAAGTGCGGAACGAGTAGGATACAACTTATCCGAACTGTCTTCCTATAATACCTATATGGATAATTATCTTTATAAAGTGAACACTTACAAATTTTAATAGATTTTGAATGAGTTAGATAGATTCCATAAACTTGTAATTGATTTTGATATACTTCACATTGATAGACTTACTTTTATAGATATTAATTACTTTTATAGATTTTAAGTTGCATCCCTTGAATTATTGGTGCATATTCTTTTATTTTAGGCATTAATTAGTTAGAATTTTTCTTTTAAGAAATATAATTTTCTTTTATAGGTTTTTTTTTTTTGTCTCACATCAGAAGACCAAAAAGGTCGGTAGTGCTTAAGTCTTTCAATATAATTAGTTCAGCCATCGGTGATGGAATACTCAATTGTTTTTGGGTATTGCTATTTACCGCCCTTAAATTCCTTACTGCCGCCATCTTTTTACAATTTTACCCTTTGCATAATTTTTGATTCAAAATTTGAGAAAAAAAATTTGAGAGAAAAATTTAAAATTTGGCCTAAACGGATGCGGCATCCGTTCGGCCCATGGTGGGGGCGGACGCGGCACTCCGACCGACCCATGGCAAGAACGGATGGCGCATCCGCCCCCACCATGGGCCGGGCGGATGCGCCATCCGTTCTCACCATTGGTGGGGCGGAGTGCCACGTCCGCCCCCACCATGGGCCGAACGGATGCCGCATCCGTTTAGGCCAAATTTTGAATGTGCAAAATCGTAAAATTTTTAGTGACGAAAAATACTAAATCGTTTAATTTTTTATGACGAAAAATGCAAAATTCCCCAATTTTTTGTGACAAAAAATACAAAATCGTCATGAAAAATATGTATTATTTTCATGAGTTCTTTGATAAAAAAACATAAATTTTAATGTTTCTGACTCGTAATCGTCCATTTTCGTGGTTCAGGTTGTTACACATCAATTATTTTCATAATTTCAATTATTGTTTTTCGGGTTTATGATTTTGGAGAGAGAATTTTTAGTTTTTGATCAAAATTATGAAAAGGGCAAAAAAGTCCAAATGAAGGCGGTGATAGTAATTTGAGTGCGGTATTTAGCTGCTCACTTGTTTTTCTATAAAATCAAGTTGAGGGCAGCCGGCCTCTGGGTTGGTAAAGTGTTAATTTTTTTTTTATAAAATTCCAAACTAATTTTAATTATAATACAATAATATACAATAACTCAATAACTATTGAAATTTCAATTGTTGAAAAGTTATTTTTATAAATAATTATTATATTATGTATCAATTTAATAATAATTATATGAAAAAAGCACGAGTTAGGGTTTTTCTCTCAAGTTCAGTAAAGAGGGGCCATGACCTAATCTCCACCGCCAGCACCAGGTACTTGCGCTGCCGACCGCGCGCCGCCGACCGCCGACTGCCGGCGACCTCCGTCCGCGACCTAGCACTGTCGTTCTTGTTTCGCCGATCTCTTCAGATTCACCATGGCTTCTGCTTCCACCGTTGCAACCGAATCAGATGCCTTCGCAATTGCCCATTTATTTGATCGTAGGTCTTGCAGCAAACTAAAAACTACAGTCAGTAAGGATCCCTCAACTCCTGCACCTTCCTTTGCGTCAATTGTAAAGAAATCAGTCACCACAACGGCGATGCCAACGCCGTCGCAACCTTTAATTTCAGAGGAGGGGGGTTTCAAGGCCATTAAAGTCCCACAAGCCATTTATGAGGAATGAGTTAAAGCGTTTCAGCACTCAGTCATTGGGAGGATATCTCTGAATAAGGGAGATCGCCCCTGGAAACATGCCGAATTGAAGCAGCGTCTGAATCAACTATGGAAGAGAAATATGGATTGGAAGCTTATATCGTTGGGTAAGGGTTTCTACCAGATTATTATGCCAGATAGGGATGCCCTACAGACTATTTGGGGGCTCGAACCCATTTCACTCAAGCCTGGAATCATTCGGTTTTCACCTTGGACATCGGGATTCAATCCGTACTCACACAAGTCCACCTCTGCGCAAGTTTGGTTACGTTTCTATAACTTGCCTTGGGAATTTTGGGACACTCGGATCATTGCGAGTATTGCACGTGTGGTAGGGGTGCCTATTCGTTTCGATCATAATACTGTTAATGGAGAGTTTGGCCATTACGCCAGGGTGTTGATAGATGTTGACTTGTCAAGGGATATTCAGTCGAAGCTCAGAGTGTATACGATAATCAGAGGTTGTGGGTTTATTTAGAGTATGAAAAGCTCCCGGCTCTTTGTGGCACTTGTTCGTCCATTGGGCATACCACGGCTCAGTGTAGGTGCAACACCAGAGAAGTAAAACCTCCAATGCAGAGGCATATGAAGTCAAGTAAGAGTGGAGCGGCACCTGCTACACATGAAAATCTGGATGTTCATTCGGAACCAAATGAAGCTCACGCTTCTTCTGCCGCGGATGATGCGGAAAAAAACAAAGTAGCAGAAGACACTTTATAAATAATTCTTCATCCCGTCGCCAATTTGGAAATTCAGGGAAGTGAGGAGGGTTCCAAACGTTGGGGAGACTGCAGTGACGAGGAAGACGTCCCAGCAGCAGAGACCGATACTCCTCGTACAACTGAGCGAGTTGCTGGAGGTAACTTGACGAGTTCTTCAGAACGACCTCAGAATAATGATATTTACATTTCAGATGTGGATACTGACTGGATAACAACTAGAAAGAAGGATAAGGCCAAGATGTCGGGTACTAATACATATTCGGCGGAACAAGCCGATTATCAATTACACATGATTGTGTTGTATTGGAATTGCAGGGGAATTAATAACCCTGGGACTCAATGGGCATTGAAGCTCATTTGTCAAGTAAATCATTCGGATTTGGTATGTATTTCTGAACCCATGGTTACTTTGGATAAAATTTCTACGTTTTTCTAGAATTCGATTGGCTTACAGTTTGTTGAAAGCAATCCTTGTAATTCTATTTGGCTTTTCTGCAAAATCGGTAATTTCAGTCTTTGCAACATCATTTTGAATCATGATCAGCACATTACGATTAGATATGGTACTGCAGTGGGTTTTTCCCAATTTACTTTTGTATATGGCATCAATTATTTTGGTCGACGACGTCTGCTTTGGGATTCTGTCAGTGCTATTGATGATAGCAGAAAAAAAATGGTTATTGGAGATTTCAATGCGATTACAGGGGCTCACGAAAAAACCGGACGCCTTCCGTCTGATATTAGCTGCAGGGAGTTCCGTGATTTTATTAACAACAATGAGCTTATCGAAGTGGCTAATGCAGTACACTTGGTCAAACGGTCGGTTTGGCACTGAACATGTTGAAAGTAGACTTGATAGGGCTCTTGTGTCTGGGGATTTTGTTGATTCCTGGAGTACTATCAGTTGTACGGCTCTCTCCCGCTACCAATCAGATCATAGTCCTTTGTTATTAGTTTGCAAAAATGGTATAGTAAGGCATTCCCGGTTTCGGTTCTTTTCCATGTGGACTACCCATATCTCGCTGCAGGATTTGGTTTTTGCGCACTGGCAAGGTACTCATGTCTCTTTACCACCAGCACAACTTTTCTGCTACAAACTGAAATCTTTAAGGGCTAAGCTCCGGGTCTGGAACAGAGAGATCTTTGGCAGAGTTGAGAATAATATAGCTGCTGCAAATTCGCGCCTCTCGAGTATACAACAAGTTATTTCTTCTCAGGGTCTGAATGAGGTAAACCGTGTGCAGGAAATGGAAGCAAAACAAGATTTATATCTTCAGTTATTCAGATAGGAGCTTCTCCTTCGGGATAAAAGTAGAGAAAAATGGCTTGAAGCGGGGGATTGTAACTCGAGCTATTTCCATCGCGCAGCTAAAGGTAGGAAAACTCATTCATCTCTTGATACCCTTCTTATTGATGGTGTCCTGGTCAACGATGAGAATGTGATCGCACAACATGTAGTGGATTATTATTTAAGTCTGTTCACAAGCACCAGGCCTCTAGTCGACCATGCCCCAATCACTGAGATAATTCCGGTTTGCGTCACATCGATGGATAATGAGCTTTTAACTCGGCAGCCTTCGGTTGATGAGATTAGGTCTGCGGTCTTTGATCTGAACCGAGATAGCTCTCCGAGATCTGACGGCTTCGGAGGAGTATTTTATCAACAGTATTGGGACATAATTAGCACGGATCTTTGTAAGATGGTTCAGAGTTTTTTTTGCTTCGGGCTACATGTTGCCGGGGATGAATTCCAGTATTATGACTCTGCTTCCCAAATCTGCTGATGCTATAGAAATTCAACAGTTTAGGCCAATTGCTATAGGTAATTTCAATTATAAAATTATCTCGAAAATTCTCGCAGACAGGCTAGCCCCTATTGCTTCTCGTATTGTGTCTGACAATCAATTCGGATTCATTTCTTGTCGAAGTATTCATCATTGTATTGCCGCGGCTTCTGAAGGTATTAACATGTTGAATAAAAACTGTTATGGTGGTAACATGGCCTTGAAGATTGATATTAGAAAGGCTTTTGATACACTTGATTGGAAATTCCTCTTGGCTGTTTTGGAAGCATTTGGTTTCTCATTGCAATTTAGAGACTGGATTTTGAAAGTTCTTCGATCAGCTAGAATCTCTATTGCTCTGGGAGGCGGAATTAAGGAGTTTTTGGCTGTTCTTATGGTGTGCGACAGGGCGATCCTCTTTCCCCGATTCTTTTTGGCATTGCTGAAGACTTTTTTAGCCGGTGGCTGGCTAAGCTGGTCAGGAACAATCAGTTTCAGACTATGACATATAACAGGCAAGCTTCTTTTCCTTCGCACCTCCTCTATGCAGATAATATGTTGTTGTTTGCCAGGGCTACCCTAAAGAACATGAAGTGCATCAAGGATCTTTTGATTTCTATGCAGCAATTTCGGGTCAGATGGTTAATTGGGAAAACTCGGAGGTGTTTTTTGGAATCAGATCAACATTCAGCGCCAAAACAGACTTGTCGGCATATTAGGAATTCAGCGTGTGAACTTACCTTTCAATTACCTTGGTGTTCCGCTTTTTCAGGGGCCCCTGAAGGCAATGTTTTTGCAACCTTTAATGGATCGTTTTATTGCTAAATTCAATCTCTGGAAAGGGCAAGCGCTTTCTCTGGAGGGCAGACTCACTCTAATTAAATTTGCTTTAACGGGAGCTTTGATCCACTCATTCATGGTTTACAGATGGCCTGCCTCGCTTATCACAAAAATTGATAAAGCCCTTCGAAATTTTCTTTGGACGGGAAACAGAGATCAGCGGAAACTTTGCAATGTTGCCTGGCGTATCTGTTGTCAACCTTTGGAGTGTGGTGGACTGGGAATTAAAAACATGGGTATGTTTAATTCAGCACTCCTTGGGAAGTTCAGTTGGGAACTTTTAAAGGGCGACGACTTCATCCCTAAGCTTCTGATTACTCGCTTTCACACGCATTTGGGCTTACCAAATCCATACATCTCAAACTTGTCGGTCTGGTCTTCCATGAGGAGGGTATATGAACAAGTTAGAGAGGACATTGTGTGGTGGTTCGGAGACAACTCCCGGCTAAATTTCTGAACCGACTCGTGGATATCCCCGTCTGTCGCTGATCAGCTCGACATTCCGCCTAAAAATCAGCGCACACTTTTTGAGCCGGTGCAAAATTACAGGTTGGATAACTCGTGGAATAACTTGGATCGGCTTCCCGAACAGGTCCAGACTCATATTCTTCGGGTTCAAGGTAATCGGGATGGAACCGACACCTGCATTTGGAAACATTCTATGTCGGGTGAACTTACGATAAAATCCCTGTACAGCTCGCTCCGCTCTGTTTCGCCTGCGGTTCCCTGGAATCGCTTTATTTGGAATGCTTTTGTCCCTCCTCGACGTTCGTTTGCCTGCTGGCTGGTAATTCATAAGAAAATTTCGGTTCAGGTTAATCTTCAGGTACGCGGCTTCTCTCTTGCTTCGAGATTTGCCTTGTGTAATTGCAATATCGAGACTTTGGATCATCTTTTTTGTTACGTGTTGGATTGCGAGACGTCTTTGGGCGATGGTCTTTAATAACTTTGCGGTTACTCTCTGCTTTGTGACTACTTTTGAGGCTTTATTTAGTGTTATTAGAGCGGTTGGCTTCCGATCGAAGAAACGCAGCTTGTGGAACTTGGCGACGGTTACTACGGTTTGGTATATTTGGCATATCAGGAACCTGGCTGTGTTTGAAAACGAACTCTCTTCAATCCAAGTTCTTCTGAACCGTCTCTTCTTCCTCTTCCACGAGCCTAAATGGACCTCCTCTTCAACGTCTCGGGTCAGGCCACCTCCGGAACCGGACTTCATTACGGTGCTCTGGTGTTTGCCCCCCGACAGGCTGGATTAAAGTTAACACCGACGGGGCTGCTGAGGGTGCTCCTGGCATCGCTGGCGCTGGAGGATTTTTAGAAACGGAAGAGGTTTTGTAATGGGCTGTTTCGCCTTTCCCATTGTCGATTCTTATACTCATATGGCTGAACTGATGGCGATCGTCTTTGCTATTGAAGTTGCCTGGGAAAGAGGCTGGCACAATTTGTGGATTGAATCTGACTCGGCATATGTGGTTAAGTTGCTAAGTGAAAAATCTACTGCGGTTCCATGGAGGATTAAGCAAGAATGGTTAAGCTGCTTATCACGTTGTTCGTCTATGAACTGCAAAATCACTCATATCTTCAGGGAAGGTAATCAAGCTGCGGATCGTCTTGCCTGTTTTGGCAAATCTGCGTTAGCGCTCCACTGGTGGCACTCTGCACCTTATTTTTGCCAATTTCATGTTTTCGATGACCTTTGTAATGTTGCTCATATTCGTTTCCTTTAATTTTCTCTCCATTTTGTAATTTTCTTTTTTTATTAATAATATTCAGGGTTGGTTAAGTGCGTCAGGGGTGCCAACCTAGTTGGGATGTCTAACCTCTTAATCGCGTCCCAATCTTTCATTAAAAAAATTTAATAATAATTATATATTGATAATAATACTACAAATTGTCTTTTTTTTTTGTTAGTCATCGTCTCTTGACAATAATAGCACAACAAGAGTTTCAAAATTTATTTCACAACTTTTTTTAAATAGGGATAATTACAAATTTTGGCATATGGTTATTGGGGAAAAACAAATTTAACATCTACGTACAAAATAGTACAACTTTAAACCTAAGATTCACTAGATGATACTAATTCAACCTCATTAACAGATGATGAGTTTTTTCGGTAACAAAAAAATCTTATTCGTTGTTCAGAATGCTAACAAAAACTCATATTTCATTAATGAGGTTTGAAATTGGATTTTGTTTTGTACATAAAGGTTAAATCAATTTTCACCCAATCACCACAGTGATAAATTTGTACATAATCTGCCAATTACCAAAAAGTTTAAGCTTAAATTGATTCTTCTTGTTGAGTCAAAAATTAATTATATTTCATATATATTAAATTTAAATTTGTAGAAGAATGGAGTATGGGAGCTGCCTAGAGTCTCTAAAATACTAGAGCCGCCCCCTTGCCACCTCATACCAATGTAAACCTCAATACCACAGGCCCAGAAAACAACCCTTATCATTTGTCCACCCGATTTACAAAAGTAGAGTTCCCCGGGTTCGACGGTACTAACCTGAATGGTTGGTTGTCCCAATGTGGACGTTTCTTTCAGATCGATCTAACCCTTATCAACACCAGAGTCAAGCTAGCCTCTCTTCACTTGTTAGGGAGAGCTCTGGAATGGCATCAGTCCTCGATGAAGAACATGGGGTGCATAGAGGAACCTCCATGAGAAGAATATGTAATAGCAGCCACTAATAGGTTTGGAGAACGGTTTTATGAAGATCCAATGGCAGATCTTTGCTGGATTACATCGAAGCATTCGATATATACTCACACAAGGTAACTTTGACTTGGGAGAATATCCTAAGTTGTTTTTTGAGTGGATTAAAAGATGAATTGGGGTATCCATTGCAAATGTTGGGACCATCGAAACAAGGGTGGTGTGGCGAGAAGATTGGTGGCCGACTGATCGGAGCTGGAAACAACGACTGCACCCCCATGGCAGCCACCCCCTCACGACTCGGTTAAATGTAACATGAGTGTAGCGATTTTTGCAGATGAGGATAGATGTGGACTTTGAGTCGTGGTACGTGATGAGAAGGGTAAATTTCTTTTATGTAGTAGCAGTCTAACCCATGGTCTAAAAGATCCAAAGGTACTTGAAGCACTGACAAGTATGCTTTGGCTTAAGAATCTTAATTTTACACGGGTTGAATTAGAAACCGATGCTAAATTGGTGGTGGATGGAATTTATTCTTCATCTTTGGATCTTTCAAAGTTTGGCTCAATAATACAGGATTGTAGGGTTAATGCTATGCTATTGGAATTTTATCTTTCAAGAATGTCCAAAAATCTCATTTATTGTACTTTTCAATTTAATTGATTTAAATTTGTTCAAATTTCCAAATAATAATAATAATAATAATAAAAGAAATTAATCCTAGCAATTAAAAGTAATAATTAGAGATAAAAATATTTTTAATATAAATATTGCAAGCTTCTAAAATTAGTTTTTTCTAAATTAGCGATTTGAATTCAATTAATCCGTTTTTCACTATTTTCAATCATATCAACTAAACTCATTACAGATTATTCCTAATCGTTTGCTTAATTTGATCTTTTTTGGGTTTTCAATTGAGGAATCAAGACCTACCCTTTCAATCTTAAGGAGACGGGTAATCTTTTGTACAAACCCAAAGCTCTGCAAGCATCTAGCTGATTAGGGCATGTTTTTGGTTGTAAGTAAATTGGCTTAATCCACTATTTGCTCCCTAAACTTATCTAAAAAGCTTGATTGGTCCTCTAAATTTTCAAAGTATCCCAATAATCCCCTCAACTTGCATAGAATGTCCCGTTAGCTCCATGAACTTGCATAAAGTGTAATCAATAAATCACCCAGTTGTAAAAAAGTAAGTTAAATGTGAAAAATGTATTGCATGCGTCTTAAAAGGAAGTAAAACGACCAAGATCGTGGTATGCGGTTCTAATATTAGAGAAAAAAAAAGTTTTATAGTTGAGCAAGCAAGAACTTCATTTTTAATTTATTCTATGAATTATGTAATAAATTCTAAGACGTATGCAATACATCTAACTTACTTTTTTACATTTGAGTGATCAATTGATTACATTTTATGTAAGTTTAGGGGGCTAAATGAATATTTTCTGTAAGTTCAGGAGGCTATCAAGACGCTTTGAAAGTTCAAGGGGCCAATGAAACTTTTTAGACAAGTTTAGAAGACAAATGATATATTAAACCTACTAAATTCAAATTGGTAACAACCAACCATTAGAGCACATCTAACTTATTTTTGTTCGTTATTCTTTTTGATAACAACCAAAATTTTCACTTACCCACATAAAGAGAGGGATATTGAATATCACGCAGCCAACCTCAAGAAATTGAACATCACTCCGCACGTTGATGTAGGGCCCACGAGTTCACCAACAACTCCACCATTAGTATGATATTGTCCGCTTTGGGTCAAACTCGCACGGATTTGTTTTTGGGCTCCTTCCCAAGGCCTCATACTAATGTAGTTGGTGAACTTCTTTATAAATTATGTAACTCCCTTGTATCTTTCCGATGTGAGACTTGGGATGTATACCCAACAGTTGATACCTGGTAAAGCATCAACTTTTGCTTTTGCTTTTTCTATCAAATTACAATATCAGTCTCCTGTTATTAATTAATATTTTTTTCCCATAAAATTCTGAAAAACAATGACCCCTAATGGGTTGTAATTTTGATTGTAATATATCCTATGTGGCACCCCAAGTTGTGATCTTCTATTAGGATGGTTTTACAAGCTCAAACATGGCTATAAGAGCATCTCCAATAGAGGTTGCTCCAAAGGGTGCCAAAAATTAACACATCATACTAAAATACAATATTTTTATTAATTTAATAATCCACATCACTCTTAACAACTTTTATTTAAAAATGCTCCAATAGTAAGCAATTTTAAAAGTTGTCACAATTGACCCCACAAATCATTACTTAATATATAATTCATTTAATTATAAATATTGTCAACCAATAGTGAAATGAGAGAGAAAGTCATCAAAAAGATGAAGCAATAGTATTCAAGTAAATCAATTTTTTTATATTAAAAAATGTTTGGCAACCTCGAAGCAAGGTTGCCAAAAATTGGCAACCTTTTGGCAACTTTTTTGGTACCCAACATCACTCCAATAGTAGGTACCCTTTAAAAGTTGTCACACTCAATGCCACATCAGCTAGCATTCTTTTGGACACCCTCTATTGCAGAGGCTGTAATAGATCTCTCCAAAATCCGAGAATGATTGATTGGAATGGTAAAGTACCCCCTTGACTTGTGTGGACCATAATTAATTGTAGGGTAATTACTTTATTAGTCCCTATATTTTGACAAAACACAGTGTTTAGTCATTCCGTCTGTTTGTTAGATTTTTTTACCATCTATGACTTCGGAAATGACAAAATTACCCTTTACTATTTACCTTCAAACTTCAGAAGAGGAAATCCAATTTAGAAGAAAAAGAACAAGAAAAAGAACAGACCCAATGCTTACGAATTTGAACCATTAAGAAGAAAATCAAGAAGAAGAACACTCAAAGTTGATTTCGGATGCATTAGAGTTTAAAGGAAAGGAAAATAAAGGAAAAGAAGAACACAAATCCAAATTGACTAACAGAATCTTCATGAGAGTCTAACGGCAGGGACTAAACAGTTCACCGAGAAAAACGTTAGGGACTAAACAGTTCACCGAGAAAAATGTTAGAGATTTTATCGTGTGTTTTTGAAAATACATGGACTAAACAGTGTATTTTGTCAAAATATAGGGACTAATAAATTAATTACCCTTAATTGTATAATCACAAGGGAATTAATTTGGTGAGTTGGAATAGTAACTCTGCAACTCTACTAACTTGTGAGATGTAACATTTCAGTGTTTGTGAGAGAGGAAGACCAAAAAGAAGTGGTAGTGATTAAGTCATGGTAGTCTTTCAAAAAGAAGTGGTAATGATTAAGTCATGGTAGTCTTTCAAACTTTACTCATATTGAATACTTAGTTGTTTTTCTAAAAAATGGATGGTAGGGGTTTAATTAATAACTCACTCAAACACTTTGTTCTACCTCTTATGGCACCCTTCTTCTTCTTCTCTCTCTCTAATCTTTTTCTGCAATATTCATTTCTCTTTTTCTCATTTAGCTGTCTGCTCTATCACTCATCCTTTGGCTTGCAGAAGCCATCTTGCCAAGATGGTGACAAGTCTTCCTTGTTACAATTCAAACAAAGCTTAGTCTTTGACAATTTCTACTGCGATCCTTCTACTGATAATTATACCAAGCTCAGCTCTTGGAAAGTTGGAGATGATTGCTGCTCATGGGATGGTGTCGACTGCGATGTTCAAACAGGTCATGTCATCGGGCTTGACCTTTCGAACAGTTGTCTCTATGGTTCTATCAATTCTGATAGTCCTATCTTCCGACTTGTCCATCTTGCAAGTCTTAACCTTTCTTCGAATAACTTCAATCTTTCAAGAATCCCAGGTGGGATTCAAAGCCTGTCAGGGTTGAAGCATTTAGACCTCGCGTTAGCAAACTTTTCTGGCCAAATTCCATCACAAATACTGGAGCTGTCCAAGCTGGTTTCCCTTGATCTCACATATAATCCATATTTGATGCTCCAAAAGCCTAATCTAAGAGATGTAGTTGAAAAACTTACCCATCTGGCTGAACTTCATCTAAGTGGTGTCAACATTTTTTCCCATTTACCTCCGAGTTTGTCAAACTTAACTTCTTTGTCTTCTCTCCTTCTCAAAAATTGTTCACTGCAGGGTGAATTTCCCCCAACTATCTTCCAGTTACCTAATCTTCGTGTTCTTAGCTTGTTGAGCAACCCAGATCTCACCGGATATCTACCACCGTTCAAGGTGGGTATCCCACTTGAGAGATTGATACTCAGTGAGACAAATTTCTCCGGACAGCTACCTCTTACAATTAGGAACCTCAAGTCATTGAGAGTTTTTACAGCCAAGGGGTGTGGTTTTACAGGCCAAATACCATCTTCAATCGGTAACCTTACTAAACTTAATGCCTTGGACCTTTCCAATAACTACTTCTCGAGGAACATCCCTTCCACCTTGGCCAATATGCTCCAACTCACATATTTGTCACTTTCACAAAATAATTTCAGCTCTGGCACCTTGGACTGGCTTGGTAAACTAACCAACCTACAACGTTTGGTTTTGCCTGAAACCAACCTTATTGGGGCCATCCCATCTTCATTTCGAAACCTGACCCAACTCTCTGAGTTAAGGCTTTCTTCCAATCAACTGACTGGTCAAATCCCATCTTGGCTAGGTAATTCAACCCATTTAACAAAGCTTGTCCTTTCAGCAAATGAGTTGCACGGTCCGATTCCAGAATCAATTTTCAGGCTTCCAAATATTCAAACAATTGCCATGCGTTCCAACAATCTTAGTGGGTCAGTGAGATATGATTCCTTTCTTCAATCTAAATATCTTTCTTATCTCCAATTATCGTTTAATCATTTGTCCATTGTAAACAACACATATATCAATGCCACTCTCCCTAAATTTCAATTCCTAGGATTGGGTGAATGCAATCTCATAGAGTTCCCAGCTTTCTTGCAGGGGCAACTTCAACTTGAAGCCTTAGATCTCCCTTATAACAACATTAAGGGATATGTACCCAACTGGATATTCACTTTGGAAAGACTTAGTTTTTTAAGATTGAATGGCAATTTTGTGAAAGGTTTCGAGCATTCCCCCGACATTACTCTGGCATCGACTAATTTGCAATTTTTGGATCTCTCCTCTAACAAATTGGAAGGATCCCTTCCAAAACCACCACCTTCCATTATCAGTTATAGTGTTGCAAATAACAAATTTAGCGGAGATGTCTCACTATTTTTCTGCAACTTAACAACTCTTTTGGTTTTAGATTTGTCAAGCAACAACTTAAGTGGCAACTTACCTCTCTGTTTGGGCAACTTAGGAAATTCTGCATCAGTTATAAACCTAAGAAACAACAATCTCTCTGGAAAAATTCCTGATAAGTTTACAAGTGGTTGTGCATTAAAGCTGGTGGATTTCAGTCAAAATAAAATGCAAGGTGAGGTTCCTAGATCAATAGCCAATTGTTCGAAACTAGAAATCCTCAATCTCGAGAAAAATGAAATGAATGATGTGTTCCCTTCTTGGTTGGGTATTCTTCCACGTCTTAAGATTTTGTCTTTGAGATCTAATAAATTTCATGGTGCAATAGGACAACCTCTAAGCAAATTTGAGTTTAACCAACTGCAGATTATCGATCTTTCTTATAACAATTTTACAGGAAAGTTACCACTAGAATACTTTCGAAATTGGGTTGCCATGAAAAGTGTTGATCATGACCACCTACAATACATGGCAGTGAACACAAGGTTTGACATGGATGGCTACAAATGGAGTGGTCGGTATCCGTACTTCATTAGAATTGTGAATAAAGGCACAGAGACAACTTACAATCAGATTGCAGATTTCTTTGTGGTTGTTGATCTCTCGAATAATAAGTTTGAAGGTGAAATTCCAGAAATTATTGGGACTCTAAGAGCACTTCAATTGCTGAACTTCTCCAACAACATTCTCACAGGCCATATACCGTCGTCCTTGGGGAATTTAAAAGGCCTTGAAGCTTTGGATCTTTCTCTAAAGACCTCTCAGGAAATATCCCAGCACAACTCATATTCCTTACTTTCCTTTCCGTCTTCAATGTCTCTCACAATAACCTCACAGGAGCTATACCCCGAGGAAACCAATTCGAATCATTCCAAAATGATTCCTTTTCAGGCAATCCGGGGCTTTGTGGGATGCCGTTGACAAAAAGATGTGGGGATACTCGGACCTTACCATTAACACCTTCACAAGATGCAGAATCGCCATTTGAATTTAACTGGGAGATTGTGTTGATAGGGAACTCCGCCTGTGAGGGTCACTTGGTGGCCTTTACAGCCGGTCCCAAGCCCGGACAAAGGAGGAGGGTTGCGGTAGGTTTGTGGCGGCCAGCGTAAAACTTAGCCACATCTTATGACATGAACCATAATATAAATACCGTTGGGGCGTTCCCTACTCAGCGACGCGCTGCACTTCTTAGACCCGGGTGTAGTGATAAATGTGCAAGGGTTGCTAGGTCGTCGCCCCGAAGCGGCGCGCCACCCCAGGACCCGGGGGTGGTGTCAAATATGCAAGGGTTGCGGGTAAATAAGCTAGTCCACGGTAATGGTAGGGGTAGGGGTAAGGGTAGTAGGTTACGCTTTGGGACATGGAACATAGGTTCTTTGACAGGAAGATTAGCTGAAATTGTAGATGTTATGAAGAGGAGGAGAATAAATATATTATGCCTACAAGAAACCAAGTGGGTTGGAGCCAAGGCTAGAGAGATAGCTCCTTGGGGTTATAAGCTTTGGTACTCAGGAAAGGATAAGGGTAGAAATGGAGTAGGTATTCTTATTGATAGGGAGTATATTGATGAGGTAGTAGCGGTGTCTAGGAAGAGCGATAGAATTATGAGTGTTAAGCTAGTGATAGGGGATGAGGTTGTGAATGTCATTAGTGCATATGCGCCACAAATAGGATTAGATGTGTCTATAAGACAAGCTTTTTGGGATGACTTAGAGGAAGTGGTGCAACAGGTTCCTAGGGATGAAAAAATGGTACTAGGGGGTGATCTCAATGGACACGTGGGTTCTAGGCGAGATGGGTTTGAGAGTGTTCATGGAGGGTATGGTTTTGGAGATAAGAATGAAGCAGGAAATGATATTTTGGAATTCGCATCAGCCTATGACTTGAGTATCATGAACACATGGTTTATGAAGAGAACATCCCACTTAGTGACTTATCGGAGTGGCGGTAATGCGAGCCAAATTGACTTCTTCTTAGTAAGGAGTGCTTGGAGAAAGAGTTATATTGATTGTAAGGTGATCCCTGGTGAGAGTACGACAACCCAACATAGAGTAGTGGTGCTAGATTTTCGAAGTAGGAAATGTATAAGAAAACAAACACCTCAAGTAGAGACTAAGATTAAGTGGTGGAAATTGCAAGGGGAGAATCAACAAAAATTTGTGGATGAGATGACCAAAAAAGATATTTGGACTTGCAATATGGATTCAGATATAGATTCGATATGGAATAAGATGGAGCATAGTATAAGGGAAGTAGCGAAGGAAGTTCTAGGGGAATCTAAAGGTAGCATGCCACCGGGTAAGGACACATCTTGGTGGACAGAAGAAGTACGACAAGCAGTAAAGAGTAAGAGAGAATCCTATAAACTATTGGGGAAATGTAGGAGTGACGAGAACTACGAAAAATACAAAGAGGCTAAAAGGGAAGTAAAGAAGGTCATACGAGATGCTAGAGCAAAGGTGAATCGGGATCTGTATACAAGATTGGATACGAAAGAAGGGGAAAGAGACATATATAGAATTGCTCGGATGAGAGATAGGAAGACGCGAGATCTCGGAAAAGTTAAATGTGTGAAGGATGTGGACCAGAAAGTCCTAGTTGGAGATAAGGATATCAAGGAACGATGGAGGTCCTATTTTGATGACTTATTTAATGGAGATCGCCAACAAGATGTTGGAGATATAAGTATCCATCACGATATGATAAATCATGAATGCCTGCGGAGAATTCAAAAGGGTGAAGTCAAAATGGCATTAAGTAAGATGAAGTTGAAGAAAGCAGTAGGACCTGATGGCATCCCTATTGAGATTTGGAGATGTTTGGGAGAAAGAGGAATCGAATGGTTGACGACGTTCTTCAACAAAATTTGGAGAAACAATAAGATGCCATCAGAATGGAGGAAAAGTACCTTAATCCCTTTGTATAAGAACAAAGGCGATGTCCAAGATTGTGCCAACTATCGGGGAATCAAATTAATGAGTCACACTATGAAACTTTGGGAGCGAGTGATTGAACAAAGGCTAAGGAGGACAGTGAAGATCTCGGAAAACCAGTTTGGCTTTATGCCGGGAAGATCAACCATGGAAGCCATCCATCTAATGAGACAATTAATGGAGCACTATCGAAATAAGAAGAAAGACTTGCATATGGTTTTCATTGACTTGGAGAAAGCATATGATAAGGTACCAAGGGAAGTACTTTGGTGGGCCTTGATAAGGAAAGGCATTTCGCGGAAATATATTGACATCATAAAGGACATGTATGAGGGAGTATGCACGAGTGTACGTACTAGTGTTGGGAAGACTGAAGAGTTTCCTATTACGATTGGAGTGCATCAAGGTTCCGCCCTAAGCCCATTTCTTTTTGCCATCGTTATGGATGAACTAACAAGTTCACTTCAAGATGGTATACCATGGTGCATGCTGTTTGCAGATGATATTGTGTTGGTTGAGGAGACGAAAGAAGGAGTGGAGATGAAGTTGGAACTATGGAGGCAAACTCTAGAATCTAGAGGCTTTAAGTTGAGTCGAAGTAAGACAGAATATTTGGAGTGTAAGTTTAGCGGCCGTAGGAGTAGGGAGGCAGGGACAATCATCCTAGATGGGAGAGTTGTTCAGGCCTCGGATTGCTTCCGGTATTTAGGATCTATTATCCAAACGGATGGAGCAGTAGATGGAGATGTTGCTCATAGGATTAAAGCTGGTTGGTCGAAGTGGAAGAGTGCTACGGGTTTCCTTTGTGATCCCGGCATGCCTAATAGATTGAAGGGAAAATTCTACCGGACGGCAATTAGACCAGCATTGTTATATGGTACGGAGTGTTGGGCAGTGAAACACTGCCACATCCATAAGATGTCGGTGGCGGAGATGCGTATGTTGAGATGGATGTGTGGTCACACGAGAAAGGACCGGGTGCGTAATGAAATAATTAGGACAAAAGTAGGGGTCACATCTATTGAGAATAAAATGAGAGAAAACCGACTAAGGTGGTTTGGCCATGTGAGACGTAGAGCGCTTGATGCGCCGGTTAGGAGAACCGAAGAGTGGCAAAGGGATGTAGTGGTGAGGGGTAGGGGAAGACCTAAGCAAACTTGGAGGAGGGTGATCGAGAGTGATATGAGTTTATTGGGAATTGAGGAAAATATGGTAGTGGATAGGACGGAGTGGAGGGAGCGAATCTGTGTCGCTGACACGACTTGATTTTCACGGTTTTATATGATGGTTCATGTTAGCCGACCCCGAATCATTTCGGGACTAAAGCTTTGTTGTTGTTGTTGTATTGTGTTGATAGGGATTGGCAGTGGATTAGTGATAGGTGTAGCTTTTGGATGCGCTATGGATACTAGGAAGTATGAATGGTTTGTCAAGAATAAATTGGTAAGGTGGTTCAAAAGCTAGAGATATTAATGGAAAAATGAAATTCTTATAATAGAACATGTTTATGTTTTAAGATTGTACTAAATAGTGTTTGTAAACTACTTGTAATAAATTTGTCTATCTCCTAATCCCAAAAATATATAAAAGATTGATCAATTTGGATTCAACTTATAATTTGATTTTCAAACACAAAGCTAAATAAATCAATAAGAAGCTAAACAAAATGTTTTTAGATATAAGCCAATAAAACTTTACCAGAGTCTTATTCAACACGACTCATAAACAACTCTACTCACAATTAAACATGTTCATAAACTGTTTACTTTTCTGGCACACGAGGCCAACGTCCAATGGGCTGGGTTGAATAAGGAAAATGACTTAAGGTCCGATCCGGTTTAGACACGTTAAAGTTCATCTATATCTAGCATGAGCTTGGGTTTTATATCTCATTGCTTTTCTGCATTTTGACATATGTTTTGGCGTTAACAGTAGTTCTAATGTTATATACTCCTTCCATTCTCAAATAAGTGTCGTTTTAGATAATTATTTTTATTCTTTTTTAAGTGTCGTTTTCGTTTTTCAATAAAATTTAGTATAGGTTTTTGGTCTAAGCATTTAAATTTTGTCTCGATTTATGTGTTTTTTAAGTTTTCAAAGTTTCTTCTCCAATCATTATAAGAGAGAGAATTTTTATTTAGTTAATTCATGTAAATTTATTAATTTAAGTACACATTAATTGTGTTTCTTAATTTGTGTGAAAATTCTAAAACGACACTTATTTGAGAATGGAGGGAGTAGTATATTCCAGTGCAATGTAGATATTATTCATTTGGTATCTGAGTCATTTGGGCCTTACAAATTTAAAATACGTTTATATATGAATCGTAACTCTCTTTATATATGAATTGTAACTCTCTTTACATTTTCGATGTGAAATTCAGTTTATTCACCGCTATCCTCCCCCGCCATTATTTGCAGGTAACGAAGTCTAGCTCACAAGGTATGGATAAGATCAATTTGATTCTTAGGTTAGTCATTTTCTAAGGTATTCTTTTTAAGTGAACGCTTTTACAAATTTTAATAGATTTTTTTGAATGAATTTTTGTAGATTCCATAAATTTGTAAATGATTTTCATATACTTCACATTGATAGACTTACTTTTATAGATTTTAGGCTGAATATATCATTTGCAATTGAACTTATCCAAAAAGGTTGATTGGCCCCCGAACTTACATGATGTCTTGTTAGCCCCGAAACTTGCTTAAAGTGTCGTGGTAAAGTCCCTAAATCTATAAAAATGTCATAAATGTTTAAAAAATAGAAAGTTAATTTATTTTAAAGATTTACGATCACGAATCGGACTTTTATTTTTTATGTTTTGTATTTTTTTACAAGTTTAGACATTGAAATGTATATCACTTTAAACAAGTTGAGGGGGCAAATGGATCACTATAACCAAATTCAGGTGGCAAATAGGTTATTTTAAGCAAGTTGTGGTGATTAAAGAGACACTTTATAAGTTTAGGGGCTGATCAAATTTTTGGGACAAATTCATTCAGGGTACTCTTGATGTATTAAGAATAATTTTAAGTTGCATCACTTAAATTATTGGTGCGTGTTGTTCCCTCCCTGGTGCAGCATGATGCATATTCTTTTATGTTAGGCATTAATTTGGTGAGTTGGAATGGCAACTGTAGTAATTAGTTACTTGGAAATTTCTTTGAAGAAGACCAAAAGTTGGATGTAACATCTTGTTTGTGAGAGAGGTCTTTTGTCTCGCATAAGAAGACCAAAAAGAAGTGGTAGTGATTAAGTCTTTCTCTATAATTACTTCATTTCTCTATAAAGATCTGCAAGCATCAAAGCTGATTGATTGGAATGCTAAACAACCCACTTGACTTGCTAATTGTTTGTATAATCAAAGGTTTATCACAAGGCATTCAATATTGACCGTGAGATGAAACAAGTGCTAGTGATTAAGTCACATGTCTTTCTCAGTGTTTGTGAGAGAGGAAGACCAAAAAGAAGTGGCAGTGATTAAGTCACTCTGAAATGCTAATTACTTCAGTTGTTTTTCTATAAAATGAAGTTGTGGATGGTAGGGGTTTAACAACTCACTCAAACACTTTGTTCTACTTATCTTGTGGCACCATACTTATCTTGTGGTTCATCTCACTCAATTTCCCCTCCTTCAAATCACAACCATTAGATTATAACCCTAAAATCAACGGACAGATCGCCTCCACATGTCTCCTGTCCTTGATGTCCTCTTTTATTCCTTTCTTGTTAAGCAAACCTAGACATAGTATAAATATGTAAGCATCTTTAATTATAATTTTTAATGAGAATCAAAGTATTATTCAATTATTACCTCATTCATTTCCATAAGGACAACATATTATTTATTAATAAGACAAAGTACTACGAGTAAACCTGCGGCCAAACTTCATCCGCTATTGTAATAAGTGTGTATATAGGACAAAATTTCATTAAAATTTAAAGTTTGATGATTTTGATGTTAAGAAATTAAGTTTTGTATCATTAGTGTTCCATGGATGTATTTAACCCTAATTCATCCGTCACATATCTTTCTTTGGGTAAATTATCCTTGTGGTCACTGAAATTTGGTCAGTTTGGCTCACTCAATTTCAATTTTTTTCAATAAAGTCATTAAACTTTCCTTTTTATTTTAATAAAGTTATTCCGCAATTCAGATAGAAAAAATCATCGGAATAGTAATGGTGACAACCACTTTGAAAAAAACTTACTTTTACGTATAATATAACAGTCACGTGACAGCAAGAAATTTTTTTTTATTGCCACATAGTTCAAATAGTTGAATTAAGTAAATAAAAAGGTTCTTTTTACTTCTTTTTTTCCATGTGGCTGTAATGTTGCATGTAAAAGTTAGTTATTTCCAACTTGACTTGTTCACTGTTCAGCGATTTTTGTTTGAAATGGTCAAAATCATTTTATTGAAATAAGAGGGAAGTTCAATGACTGAAAAAGAACACAAATTTCTTTGTTTCTGTATAACCAGAACTTCACCTTTACTCTCAAAGTCAGTCTTGTTATGCTGAAATTTCTAAGTTTGTGGAATACGTTGATGTCAAATGGTATAAAACGCAAATGTTGCTGTGTTTAACAACTCATCCAACAAACACTTAATTAATATGATTATGCATTCATTTCTCTTATTCTCTTTATCCTTTCTTCTGAATCACTCATTTGGTTTTCAGCAGTCACTTTGCCAAGATGCTGACAACTCTTCCTTGTTACAATTCAAGCAAAGCTTTGTCTTTGACAAGTTTCCCTGTCATCCTTCTACTAATTATACCAAGCTCGACTCTTGGAAAGTTGGAGATGATTGCTGCTCATGGGATGGTGTCGCCTGTAACGATGAAACGGGTCATGTGATCGGGCTTGACCTTTCGAGCAGATGTCTTTACGGTTCTATCAACTCTACCAGCCCCCTCTTCCAGCTTCACCATCTTAGGTATCTTGATCTTTCCTTTAATAACTTCAATCTTTCAGGAATCCCACCAGGGATTCGAAGCCTGTCAGGATTGACACATTTAAATCTCACATTCTCAAACTTTTCTGGCCAAATTCCATCAGAAATGTTGGAACTTTCCAAGTTGGTTTCGGTTGATCTCTCTCTAAACTCGTTGATCCTCCGAAAGCCTAGTTTAAAAGATGTGGCTGAAACATTGACCAACCTCACTAAACTTCACCTAAGTTGTGTCAACATTTCTTCTCATGTACCTCAAAGCTTGTCAAATTTAACTTCTTTGTCATCACTCCTTCTCGAAAATTGTTCGCTGCAGGGTGAATTTCCCTCGGGTATCTTTCGGTTGCCTGATCTCCGTCTTCTTAGCTTGCGGGATAACCCAGATCTTAATGGATATCTACCAGAGTTTCAAGTGGGTAGCGCACTTGAGATGTTGAGGCTCCAAGGCACAAATTTCTCAGGTCAGCTACCTCTTTCAATAGGGAACCTTAATTCATTGAGAGTTTTTACTGCCTGGAGGTGCCGTTTTGGGGGGGTTTTACCATCTGTAATAACTGGTAACCTTTCTAAGCTTCACATCTTGGACCTTTCACACAACTATTTCGCAGGTCAAGTCCCATCTTGGCTAGGTAATTCTACCCAATTAACACAACTTTTACTTTCAAATAATGAGTTGCAGGGTCCGATTCCAGACTCCATTTTCCAGCTTCCATATCTTCAAGTTCTTAATCTGAATTTCAACAAACTCAGTGGCACCTTAGAATTTGATTCGTTTCTTCAATTGAAATATCTTTCAGAGCTCCAATTATCAGGCAATCATTTGTCCCTTATCAGTAGTCCATATATGAATATTACACTCCCTAAATTTCAAATCCTAGGATTGAGAGGTTGCAATCTAAGAGCATTTCCAGCTTTCTTGCAAGGGCAAAATGAAGTTGAATATTTAGATTTGGCCAATAACAGCATTGAAGGATATGTACCTAACTGGATATTCACTATGGAAAGCCTTAGTTTTTTGGATTTGGCCAACAATTTTCTAATAGGTTGTGAGCAGCCCCTCAACGTTCATCCATGGAGTAATTTGCAGATACTTAATCTTACCTCCAATAAATTGGAAGGACCCTTACCAATTCCACCGTCTTCCATTCAGACTTATGATGTTTCGTGGAACAATTTCCACGGAGATGTCTCACCTTTGTTCTGCAATTTAACATCTCTTTTGGTTTTTGACTTGTCAAACAACAACTTAAGTGGCCATTTGCCTCGCTGTTTGGGCAAGTTAGGAGATTCTGCATTAGTTCTAGACCTAAGAAACAACAGTCTCTCCGGAAAAATTCCTGACACATTTGCTAGTGGTTGTGCAGTAAAGCTAATGGACTTGAGTCAAAATAGAATTGAAGGTGCAGTGCCGAAATCATTAGCCAATTGTTCAAAGCTAGAAATCCTCAATCTTGAGAAAAATGAGATGAATGATGTGTTCCCTTCTTGGTTGGGTATTCTTCCACGTCTTAGGATTCTGTCTTTGAGATCTAATAACTTTCATGGTGCAATAGGACAACCTCTAAGCAAATCGGAGTTCGGAAAATTACAGATCATCGACCTCTCCGATAACAATTTTACAGGCAAATTGCCATCGGAATACATTCAAAATTGGGTTTCCATGAAAAGTGTGAATTATGAACAGCTAGCATACATGGAAGCAAATGCAAGTTTTCACATGAAAAGCTACATATGGACTTTTCGATATCCGTACTTTATTAGAATTGTGAGCAAAGGCATTGAGAGAGCATATGACCAGATCTTAGAATTTTTTGTGGTTGTAGACCTCTCTCGTAATAGGTTCGAAGGTGAAATTCCAGAAATCATTGGGACTCTGAGAGAACTTCAATTTTTGAACCTCTCCAACAACATTCTCACAGGTCAGATACCACCATCTTTGGTGAACCTAAAAAAGCTTGAAGCTTTGGATCTTTCTAGAAATAAGTTGTCAGGGAAGATCCCAATGCAACTCTCAGTCCTTACCTTCCTTTCAATCTTCAATGTCTCTTACAATAACCTTACAGGACTTATACCTGGCGGAAACCAATTCGAAACATTTCAAAATGATTCACTTTTAGCCAATCCCGGGCTTTGTGGGAGCCCGCTATCGAGAAAATGTGAGAACATTGAGACCTTATCATTACCACCTTCAGAAGATGAAGATGTAGAATCTACATTTGAATTTAGTTGGGAGATTGTGTTGATCGGGTTTGGCAGTGGATTAGTGATAGGAGTAGCTTTTGGTTGCGCTATGAATACTAGAAAGTATGAACAGCGTGTGAAGAAGAAGTTTGCAAGATGGCTCAGAAGTTAGAGAAAATAATGGAAAACCAAGTTCTAGCTTCTGCAAATGATTTGCTTGAAATAATGGCTTTTGTATTTGAAATTATTGTTAGTTATATCATTGTAATTGTAAAGCATATACATACCACGTTTGTTGTCTAGACATTTTTTTAGAAAGCAATTTGAGGCTTAATACATTTGTTTTCTATGCACTTGGCCGAAAACTTTAGTTCTCTGAAGTTATAAATGACTTTATATTCTTGTCTAATCCCCAAACTGAATGACAATAAGGAAGAAGTTGCTATGGTATCTACATGGCTTGAAAGTTACATATTGTGGGTAGCACTAACTTGGTGCCTAATGAAAATCTATAATTACAGCCAGTTTTGGAACCAATGTGCAAAATTTGCAAGCAGGTCTCTTTTAACACCAGCATATTTCTCATTTTGTTTGTTAGATATTAATATGAATTGTAACTTTAACTATTAGCTTCAGATTTTAGTTCAATTGGTTACGATATAGTATCAGAGTCTCTCTGACCAAATAGTCAAAGGTTCAATTTCTTGTAACCCATTTGTTAATTAAATTGCATTACATGGTAATTTGGAACTGTGTTGTACACGTTTCAAGCTCAATGGGCATTTGCGTGTAGGAGTGTGTCTGATATTAATATGAAGTGTAGCTTTAACTTTTAGCTCGAGCTTTCCATGACTGTCCTTGTAACTCTCACAAACTGAAATACTCTTCTTATGTCACAGAAATGCATAAATCCAGCGATTAGGTTTCCTGAATTTTATACCTGCTTCCCCGGAAGTGCAATTCCAAATTGGTTCAACCATCAGAATTTGGATGGACTATTTCTGAGAATACAGCTCTCTCCAGATGAAAATTTGTGGAACATTGCAGGTTTTGCTGTATCAGTCATGGAGAGGAGATCTGATTCTCAACCGGATTGGTGGCTTGAGGTCAGTAGTAAAAATGGAATGTTGGAGACTTGGTTTAATGTAAAAATTCAGTTTATTCATTGAGACCGTTCGCTATCCTTCCTCGCCATTATTTGCAGGCAACGAAGTCTAGCTCACAAGGTATGGGTAAGATCAATTTTATTCTTATGGTAAGGAATTCCATCCGTTGCTACTTGCATAGGAATGGGTAAAATTGAGGTAGAGTTTTTAGTTAGACCTAATAAATTAATAATCAAAACAAGATCTGCAATTTTTTTGGTACTTATGCATTGACATATCTCATGTCAAAAAAAAACATGTTGAGTGTGTGAACAAAAACAAGACAAAAAAGATAAGTATTTGGAAGGGATAAGAAGACCAAAACAAGTGGTAGTAATTTAGTCTCATGTCTTTCTCTATAAACAAGACTCAAACTTTACTTTGAAATATAAGCCCATAAAATTTTACCAAAGTCTTAGAAGGTTTTTGTTTTAGCTTTTCAGATTAGAGTTTAGCGTTTCACTCAAAACTGCAAGAAATATAGCGTTTAGTTAGATTTATACAACGAAAGCGTTTAAAATTTCAACGTTTTGGAGCTTTTCACGAAAAGCTTATTTTTGGAGTTTTTCATGAACAACTGTTTGTAGTTATTTGTTATTGACAAAATTATCCTTTTTATTTCCATAAAATATGTTTCTTTCTTTAACATTATTTCTAAAGGTTTTGTTGCATTCAAAATTAATTTGTGTAATACATTTTTTATTTTATAATTTATTTGTTGATTAATTTAAAACATATTCACATTAGACATTTTAAATACTAACAGCAACAGTTCAATATAATTTTACCAACAAACAAGCAGCGAACAGCAACAGTAAGTCATTTGCTGCAACCGCAAACAACAACAGCTATTAGCTAACAGCTGAACCAAACATGTCCTTATTCAACACGACTCACAAACAACTCCACTCACAATTAAACATGTTCATGGGTTGTTTTATAATATTTTGAATATATTAAATCATTATTTTTAATTTATTAATAATATATTTTAAAGACTAGTTTTATAAACTAACCCAAAGCTATGCAAGCATCAAGCTGATTACAAGCTCAAACAAGCTAACAAGTCTCTCCTAAACCGGACAATGATTGATTGGAATATTAAACTAGTTACTTGACTTGTGTGGATCATAATTAATTATACAATCAAAGTTAATTTGACTTTGTCATACTAACAGTTGACTTATTCATACTAACAGCTGGAAATTGACCCACCTGTCAGATGTAACTCACATGTCTTTCTCTATAAACAAAACACAAACTTCCCTCCTAAATGATAATTACTTCAACTGTCAGTGATTTTAATGCGAATGCTTAATCGTATGGAATGTTGATTGGTTTTCTATAAAATGAAGCTATGGCTGGAAGGGGTTCAACAACTCACTACTACTCCCTTGAACACTTAGTTATGTTTCTGCAATATTCATTTCTATTTTTCTCATTTTCCCATCTGATCTACCAATCATTTTCCTTGCAGAAACAACTTTGCCAAGATGGAGACGGGTCTTCCTTGTTACAGTTCAAGCAAACCTTTGTCTTTGACACGTTCTCCTGTGATCCTTCTACTGATAATTATACCAAGCTCAGCTCTTGGAAAGTTGGAGATGATTGCTGCTCATGGGATGGCGTCGACTGCGATGTTCAAACAGGTCATGTCATCGGGCTTAACCTTTCAAGCAGTTGTCTCTACGGTTCTATCAATTCTGACAGCCCTGTCTTCCGACTTGTCCATCTTACGAGTCTTAACCTTTCTTCGAATAACTTCAATCTTTCAAGAATCCCAGGTGGGATACGAAGCCTGTCAAAGTTGAAGCATTTAGATCTCGCTTTCGCAAACTTTTCTGGCCAAATTCCATCAGAAATCTTAGAGCTTTTCCAGCTGGTTTCTCTTAGTCTCTGGCAGAATCCATTCATGCTCCAGAAGCCTAGTTTGAAAGAGTTAGTTGAGGCATTAACCAATCTCACTGAACTTAAACTAAGTGGTGTCAACATTTCTTCTCATGTACCTCAGAGCTTGTCAAACTTAACTTCTTTGACGACTCTCCTTCTTAAAGATTGTTCACTGCACGGTGAATTTCCCGGAGCTATCTTCAAGTTACCAAATCTTTGTATTGTTAGCTTGCGGAATAACCCTGATCTCACCGGATATCTACCAGAATTCTCAGTGGCTAGCCCACTTGAGAAGTTGGCGCTTGATGGCACAAATATGTCCGGTCAGCTACCTTTTTCAATCAGCAACCTCAGATCATTGAGCTATTTTAGTGCAAGTGGATGTAGTTTTGGGGGGCTAATACCATCTTCAATTGGTAATCTTACTAAGCTTGACCACTTAGAACTTTCTGATAACTATTTCTCAGGGAACATCCCTTCCTCCTTGGGAAATCTCCTACAACTCACATATCTGGCACTTACCTCTAACAATTTCAGCCCTGGCACCTTGGACTGGCTTGGCAAACTAACAAATCTTCAAATTTTGGATTTGAGGAATACCAACTCATATGGGGCCATCCCTTCTTCATTTCGAAACCTAACCCAACTCGTTGAGTTATGGCTTACTTCTAATCAACTAACTGGTCAAATCCCATCTTGGCTAGGTAATTCTACCCATTTAACCAAACTTGTCCTTTCAGACAATGAGTTGCAGGGTCTAGTTCCGGATTCGATTTTCCGGCTTCCATATATTCAAGTTGTCGACCTATATTCCAACAATCTTAGTGGATCAATGAGATATGATTCCTTTCTTCAATCGAAATATCTTTCTATTCTGCAATTATCAGCGAATCATTTGTCCTTTGTCGACAACACATATAGCAATGTTACTCTCCCTAAATTTGAAATCTTATCATTGGCTGGATGCCAACTCGGAGAATTCCCAGCCTTCTTGCGTGGGCAAGATAAACTTGAAGTTTTAGTGCTCAATCAGAACAACATTAAGGGATATGTACCCAACTGGATATTCACTTTGGAAAGACTTAGTCTTTTGAATTTAGCCCACAATTTTCTGATTGGTTTTGAACATTACCCCAGTGTTACTCTCCCATCGACTCATTTGACCGTGTTGGGTCTCTCCAATAATAAATTGGAAGGACCACTTCCGATACCACCAGCTTCTCTTGCTGTTTATGATGTTTCACAAAACAAATTAAGCGGAGATGTCTCGCCATTGTTCTGCAATTTAACATCTGCTTTTGCTTTAGATTTTTCAGGCAACAACTTAAGTGGCAACTTGCCTCCCTGTTTGGGCAACTTGGGAAGTTCTGCATCAGTTCTAAAACTAACAAACAACAATCTCTCCGGAAAAATTCCTGACAATTATGCAAGTGGTTGTGCATTAATGATGATGGATTTCAGTCAAAATAACTTTGAAGGTGAGCTTCCCAGATCATTAGCAAATTGTTCAAATCTAGAAATCCTCAATCTTGAGGATAATCAGATGACTGATGTTTTCCCTTCTTGGTTGGGTATTCTTCCACATCTTAGGATTCTGTCTTTGAGATCTAATAAGTTCCATGGTGCAATAGGACAACCTCTAAGTAAACTTCAGTTTAACCGGTTGCAAATTATTGATCTTTCTAATAACAATTTCACAGGCAAGTTGCCATTGGAATACTTTCGAAATTGGGTTGCCATGAAAGTCATTGTTAATAACCGCCTAGCATATATGGAAGCAATCACAAATTTTCAGAGTAGCGGTGGGTTTTATAATTTTCTATTCCCGTACTTCATTAGAATTGTGAATAAGGGCACGCAGAGATCATACAATCAAATTCTGGAATTCTTTGTGGTTGTTGATCTCTCAAGTAACAAGTTTGAAGGTGAAATTCCAGAAAGCTTAGGAACTTTAAGAGCACTTCAATCGCTCAACCTCTCCAACAACATTCTCACAGGTCATATACCATTGTCCTTGGGGAATTTAAAAGACCTCGAAGCTTTGGATTTTTCTCTAAATGAGCTCTCAGGAGACATCCCTATACAACTGTCAGTCCTTACTTTCCTTTCAGTCTTTAATGTCTCTTACAATAAACTCACAGGACCTGTACCCCGAGGAAACCAATTCGGCACATTCCAAAACGATTCATTTTTTGCCAATCCCGGGCTTTGTGGGATGCCTTTGTCAAAAATGTGTGGAGATACCGGAACCTTGTCATTACCACCTCCAAAGGATGAAGACGTAGAATCTCCACTGGAATTTAATTGGGAGATTGTGTTGATAGGGATTGGTAGCGGATTAGTGATAGGAGTAGCTTTTGGATGCGCTATGGATACTAGGAAGTATGAATGGCTTATCAAGAAGAAGTTTTCAAGGGGGAGAAGAAGCTACAAAAATTAATGGAAAAATGAATTCTTGCTTCTGAAAATGATATTGTAATAGTATATGTATATGTTTTAAGGTTGTACTAAATAGTGTATGTAATTTACTTATAATAGTTTTTGGAATGTAATCGAAGACGTATACGTAATTTGTTTAGTAATTTTAAGTGTCTCACAACTCCCCAAACTTACTTATTCTGTAACAACTAAATACAAAAACCATATTACTAACTCTCGATCCTCATCTATTCAATCTTTCAAACCTGCAACACTAACTCTTATAATAGGTTGAAAGGTAGGAGAAGCTAAAAAATACCTCATGAATGGATGAAGACGTATTTTTAGGATTTAGGTTTAATAAGTTTTTGTATTTAGTTGTTACAGAATAAACAAGTTTAGGGAGTTGGTGAGATACTTACAAAGTTCAGGGAGCTAATCTACTTTTACGGACAAATTTAGGGAGTTGGTGATACGAAATAAGCAAGTTTAAAGAGCTGGTGAGATACTTGCAAAGTTTGGGGAACCAATCTACTATTTTGAACAAGTTTAGGGAGCTAGTAGGCCAATTGGAAATATGCTTACTTATATAGTCTTCTCTAGTCATACATTTTCAGTGTAGAATTTATTTTATCCCCTACCTTAGGAGTGGGTGGGTAACTTGTCTCAGAGAAGTTGAAAAGCAGACTCCGAGAGTGGCTTGGTGAAGATATCAACAATTTGATTCAATATAGAAAGATAGGAGACTCGTATTTCTTTCTTAGCAACTTTATCAGGTAAAAGGTGAAAATCAAGTTCTAGATGTTTGGATCGATCATGAAAGGTTGGATTTGCAGTGAAAAAAGTGGCTCCTAAACTACTACACCAAATTGTAGGCATTGAAGTTGAGGGATAACCAATTTCATTCATGAGACTTTTGAACCAAATGATTCTAGAAGCAAGTGTCTATAAGGCATGATATTCTGCCCCAATAGAGGAGCGAGACACAATGCATTGTTTATGTGAACGCCAATATATTAAGTTGGGACAGATGTAGACCACATAACCCTGTGTGGATTAGTGATTATGCAAGTAATGGAGAATGTGTTTGATATCCTTCCAATGATAAGACTGGGATGATGTATAAACTGATTGACTTTGTTGACAGCATAGACAATGTCAGGACGAGTTATTTTAACATACTGGAGATCGCCAACAATACTCCAAAAAAGGCAAGGATCATCAAATGGCCGTTTGAGACAATTTAAGAAAAATTAAGTTTAATCGATTGCATATTATCAACCTTTTTTAGAACAATTTTACAGGAAAGTTTCCACTGGAATACTTTCGAAATCGGGCTGCCATGAAAAGTGTCGATTATGACCACCTAGCATACACTGAAGCTACATATGGACTTCTCGATATTAATACTTCATTAGAGTTGTGAACAAAGACACGTAGAGATCATAAAATCGAATTCTGTAATTCTATAAAACAACTCCCAAATAAGATTAATGTGATATTTAACCTTCCATTACTCTCATTTATCTCCATTAACTTCCTCCCAAACAAGGACTAAATAAACTCTACGGAGATATCCCAACACAATTTACACTCCTTACTTTCCTGGCAGTCATCAGTGTGTCTCACAATAATCTCATAGGACCTGGGCACAATACTAACTATAACTGAATATATCATGCAATACTGAATATATCATACAATACTGACTATAACCAATAATTAGAACTAAATATATCATACAATACTAGCTATAACTGATGAAATACAAAACGCATAGCTGTGGGATAAGCTCCCAAATACCCTTTTCACTCCCTCAAATCAGCTCACCCTTACACCTTATCCCCTCAATTTGTTTGTTGAGTCACCCACATAATTCCAAAGGGGATAAGGAATCAAACGGCTCCTTTCTTGAATTAGTTACAGATATCTTTTACTTTTTTGGTTTTTATTTTCCTTTTATACAAATGTATTCTTTTGTCTCTTGTGATAAGCTAGGGTTGTAAATTAACTTTGTATAAATGTTGCTCTTGTAATCACCTTTTATCATTGAATGAAAAGAATATTTTTCAATTCATTTCAATCATCAATAACCGAACCAAGAATATAAAATAGTCAGATTTAAAATCCATTTCAATTATGGAAGGAATCCAATTGACGAATTATGTATACATTAGGGACCTAATCTGCAATTTTAGAAGTTTATAGACATAATTAACTTTTAAGGTATAGATTGAGGATCTAATTGATTCTTTTAGAAGTTTAAAGATCTAATTGAGTTAATTGACTTTTAAGGTATGGATTGGAGACGTAATTGGACTTTAAGCCTATAATTTAATATGTGAAAGACATACTTTTTCTTACTTAGGATTATGCAATGTTAAAGTTGAGAAGTATATATTAATGACCTAATAAGTTGCTTAGAGAAAAATAATGAAATTTCAGCTTACTTGGCTTGACCGGGTTGAAAATCCCCCGTTTTGGTCAACTTTTGATAGCGAGACTTAAAGGTCATGCTTAACACAGTAAGTCTGAAAGGGGAAGTTCTATTTCACTTTTTTAAGCATGAAATCTATGAATTGAGATCTTTCTAGGCGGAAGAAAATGCGAATTTGAGAGCGGAATCAAATGTACTGCTTAGGAACGAAAGTCTGGAATCTGTTTTGGGACTTAAGTCGGTTTCACCCAGATTGTGTTCAGCAAGGTACGTAGTAATTGACTATGGTTATGAAGGAATCATGTTTTCTATTTTTTTTTATAAGTATAAATAGAAAAGGAATTTGTTATATTGTGTCAAATTCGCATTGAGAAAAGTAATATTTCTTTTCTCCTAAAAATATGAAAAAAAAACACTTTTTTTTTTGTAAAATCTCGTCTATTAATAAATTTCTATTCCAACACGGAAAGAAAGGGACAATATACAGGATGGGTATAAGAAGTTGTGATACTTGGCTACCCTAAACTAGGGAATAGAAAAGAATACACAAATCCTATAGATCCTTAGGGTTAATTTAATTGTGGATCCCCGTGAATCTCCGAACCTTCCCTTGATGGGAGGACCAAGAATAGAACCTTCACTTTCTGAACCTCGCTACTTCCCCGGGAAACTTCAATGCAAGAAAACCCGGAATAGCGGCCTTGGTTTCACTCCTAGCTCGAAAGAAAAAAGCGATTCGCGGAAGGGCAAGGGCTTTGATGGGGAACTTGTGAAAGACCTATTACTGGATAATTCATGGGTAGAGCAAAAGAATGTGAACTGTACACGTTAACAATAGCATTGATTAAATGATTAAATGCAGGAGGGGGGCTCCGGTGTATAGAGAAGACCTTTCCAAGTGGAGATGGTATCAGCCTGGAAAAATGATATCATGAGGCAATTGAGCTTGGTATTTGACCAGAGAAATTTGTATCCTCAAGCCTTCATAATTTGAAGAGGGCTAACCACCTGAAATTCCAGCAAGTGAGATCTCGATTCGACAGCACACTCAGAGAGCTCAGAGAGCGAAATCTGCGAAATCAGATAGAAGGGAGAAAGACGAAAGACTAAATTTTTTTTAAGTGTTACATATATATTAAGAGTATTTTGGAAAAGTCATGCAAACATAATCTAGATATGTAGTAGGTTAAGTAAATGAGTTAAATATGTAAATGGGTCTCCCATTTGACCCAATTTTGTAATTTTCCCAATTATATATCCTTGCAATCTACAGTCACTGAGAATGAGAGAAGACAAAAAAGATACTGACCTGTTTGGCAAATGGTTGTTAGCTGATTTGATTTGAGTAGCTTATTTGGTCAAACTTAGCTGATTGTTAATACAGTAAAACCTCGATAAATGCATATCCTTGGGACCAGAAAAAAATATTCATCAAGCGAGATTATTTATTTATCGATAAATGAATAAATTATTCATTTATCGATAAATCAATATTTATTATTTCATAGATAATTTTTCATTATAAAATGCATACATTGTATCGTCAATAATGAACAATGATAATGATGACAAAGAAATTATCCACTCAATAATAAACAGTGATGATGGAAATGATCCAGAGCCAGATGATAGTTGCGTTGTCGCAAATGTATCGTCAAAAGAGGCATTTCAAGCAATGGTCACCTTAAACAACTACTTGCTACAACATGAGAAAAATATAGCAGAAGTTGTGTTTGCACTACAAAAAGTTAAGGATGACGTTCATTTTGGTTTAGGTGGAAAGAAAAAACAATCAACTATATATGCATTTTTTCAGAAGAAATGGCTTCTAGTTGATTGATTGAAAGGTTTTGGTTTATATATATATATATATATATATGGAAGAGTTCTTAACGGCGAGCCTCCATTCATGGGGACTAATATATTTTGATTAAATGACCTGCTATAGGAGGTTACCAATAGGGTATCAAGTTACCCAAAGACACATTTCTCTCCCTATAATAAATGATTGTTCACATTTTTAAAAAATACTCTCTTTCCATAATAAATCCATAAAAATGATTGGTACATATAATTATATATGAAAATCATTAAGAAAAAAAATAAAACTAAATTCCGCTAAATTTTTTTTTGATGGCCTTGGTATAAGATTCTTTTTTTTTTTCTATTAGTTGGAGACTTAATTTAACTAATTGGCCCTGTTTGGGAATTAGCTGTTAGCTGATTACATTAGCTGTTAGCTGTTAGCTGATTACATTAACTGATTTGACTAGCTGATTTGATTAGCTGTTTGTGTAGACCTGTTTGGTAAAAATTAGCTGATTGATAATAGCGGTTTGTACAAAAAGACGAATAAGGGCATTAATTTTGGCACAGGAGAAGAGGGAGTCTATCTATTAGGGTTAAAGAAGTCCATTAATTTTAATATTCCAAAACGCTAATTGAAAAAGCTCATTTTAAGAGCTTTTTCTAAATTAGCGTTTTCATCCCAAAACTCTCTCCCAAACCTCTCTCCACCAAACACTCCAATTAGCGGTTTCAGTGGTCAAACCTCTAAAGTTGGTCAAAACCGCTCTTTTTATCCCAAAACGCTCTTTGGCAAACCGGGCCATTGTCCTCTAAATCATTTTTAAGATCCTACTCAAACAAACAAAAACAACCCTTCTTTTTTATGCGAACAAATTTTAAAAAAAAAATCAATCTTCCCTTTGATTGTTTAAAAATAAACCTACTACATTTCCGGCCATTAAATTATTCAAAACTGCAACTGACCTTTTGAACTTCAAAAATTATAATAATTTATTCAATTTGCTTACTTGGAACAAATAACTCATCAAATGTTACGTGGCAGCGCATGATATGAACTTAAAAGTGTTATAAGTAACCCCCCTATTATCACGTGTTACCAATTGTGTGCTGCCACATAGCATTTGAAGGAGTATTTGTTCCAAATAAATAACGTAATGTTAATTAGGCACAATTGAGCTCGAGCCGAGCTCGGTCTCCACACTTCTCGAGCTGAGCCGAGCCTGTCCCTGTTTGGTCTCGGTTCGGCTCGTGTGCACCCCTAGGAGTGACAAAAACAATGAAGGATAAAAAGGCGTTGCCATTTATTCCGACGTCAAGAACAGAGGTTCCTGATTATTTTCAGAGGAATTTTTTTTTTAGGATTGATGATAGAAGAGACATTTGCAGCAGGTGTAAATTTGACGGGATCAATATGTCATTTAGCTATTTTGGTTAATATGTATCTAATTGGTGGCTTTAATAAAGAATAGGGAGTGATTTGCTGATTTTAGGAGTATGGGGACCTAATTGATTTTGGATGTATAGTTTAAGGCTGGTTTGGACTTTATACATTTTTTTTTAGAAAAGTGAATGATTTTAAAAAAAATATATTAAGTAATGGGTTTACACAAAAGGAATGTTATTATCAAATTAAATCACGTCACTCTATATTTCTTGCCTATAAATTTTCTTCATTGTAAATTGTAATGTGTTCTAATATATTTTTCAACTCATACTGCACCAATTTTAAACAGAAAAATAAATTAATTAATTTGGATGAAATGATAAATGTTTAAATGAAATATGAACAAACATTATAATAACTAAAAAAAATAAAGATTATAATATATATAAAATTTATTTTTCTAAATACCTCTAAAGTTTACGACTATGAGCAATTTTTTTATAGCGTCTAAAATAGTGCAATTTTGCCCCTAACCTTGACAGTGAAGAGTAATTTCACCCTTAACATTGACAAATTTTTAAATTGAGCTTACAATCCTAAAGATTTATAAATTGATCTTATATTTATTACGTTACGTTACGTTAGGGATTCTAAGCTAAATGATTTTTTTCTTGTAAATAAATGAAAGCTTAAAGAAATAAAAAACCCTAAGGATTTACAAATTGAGCTTACATTTCTAAGGATTTACAAATTGAGCTTACAGTCCTAAAGATTTAGAAATTGATCTTACAATCCTAAAGATTTATAAATTAAGCTTACATTAAGTTACTTTACAACTTAGTTATGTTACGTTAAGTTCCACTAAGTTGTATTATGTTAAGTTTGGTTAAGTTACATTATGTTACATTGCGATAAGTTACACTAATTTAGGTTACGTTATGTTAAATTGTGCTAATTTACGTTACGTTATGTTACGTTACGTCACGTTACGTTAAGTTACGTTACGTTATGTTACATTACGTTACGTTACATTATGTCACGTTACGTGACGTGACGTGACGTCACGTTATGTTATGTTACGTCACATTACGTTACGTTACGTCACGTTATGTTACGTCACGTTACGTTGAAAGCTTAAAGAAATAAAAAAATTTAAGGATTTACAAATTGAGCTTACAATCTTAAGAATTTTCAATCCACTGATGTTTTAATTCAGTAATATTTCAGTTTAGTAATGTTTCAGTTCAATGATGTTTCAGTTCAATGATGTTTCAGTTCAGTGATGTTTTAGTTCAGTAATAATTAGTTGAGTAATGTTTCAGTTTAGTGATGTTTCATTTTAGTGATGTTTCAGTTCAGTAATATTTTAGCTAAGTAATGTTTCACTTCAGTGATGTTTCAGTTTAATGATATTTCAGTTCAGTAATATTTCAGTTAAGTGATGTTGCAGGTCAGTGATGTTTTAGTTCAGTGATATTTCAGGGACCGAAACTACTCGTAACCATGGAAGTTCCGGCGACCGGAGGGGCCCGCCCCGCCCCTGGGATTGGACACGTCATTTCTATTACTCCGTTAAGTTCTGATTTCTCCCCCATGTACAATTTACAGAACTTAACGGAGTAATATCAATGATGTGTCTCGTTCCGCTATCGAGGCCTAAATTGGTACTCTTTTTTAAATGTTAAGCCTATATTGATTATATTTCGTACGTGGAGCCTAAATTGATACTTCCTAAAAAACCATAGGCTTATTTTGGTACCTTATCCCTTATTTTTTTGGCTTAATACATCAAAAGCCCCTTAAACTTGTCTAAAAAGTTTGATTGGCTCTCTGAACTTCTAATGTTTACGGCTAGGAGCAATTTTTTCTATAACGTCTAAAATATTGCAATTTTGCCCTTAACCTTGGCAGTGAAGAGTCATTTCACCCCTAACATTGATAAAATTTTAAATTGAGCTTATTATTTATTACATTATGTTACATTAGGGATTTTAAGCTAAATGATTTTTTTTGTAAATAAATGAAAGCTTAAAGAAATAAAAAAAAACCTAAGGATTTACAAATTGAGCTTACAATCCTAGATATTTATAAATTGAGCTTACAATCCTAAGGATTTATAAATTAAGCTTACATTAAGTTACTTTACAACTTAGTTATGTTACGTTAAGTTCCGCTAAGTTGTATTATGTTAAGTTTGGTTAAGTTACATTATGTTACGTTACGTTGTGTTAAGTTACGTTACGATAAGTTACACTAATTTAGGTTACATTATGTTAAATTGTGCTAATTTACGTTATGTTATGTTACATTACATTAAGTTGAAAGCTTAAAAAAATAAAAAAAACCTAACGATTTATAAATTTAGCTTACAATCTTAAGGATTTTCAGTTCAGTGATGTTTCAGTTCAGTAATTTCAGTTTAGTGATATTTCAGTTCAGTGATATTTCAGTTTAGTAATATTTCAGTTCAGTGATGTTTTAGTTCAGTAATATTTTAGTTTAGTAATATTTCAGTTCAGTGATGTTTCAGTTCAACGATGTTTTAGTCGAGTATTATTTCACTTCAGTAATATTTTAGTTAAGTAATGTTTCACTTCTGTGATGTTTCAGTTTAGTGATGTTTCAGTATAGTAATATTTCAGTTCAGTGATGTTTCAGTTCAGTGATATTTTAGTTCAGTGATGTTTAAGTTCAGTGATGTTTCAGTTCAGTGATGTTTCAGTTCAGTAATGTTTCAGTTGGATAATCTTCTAGTTCAGTGATGTTTCAGTTCAGTGATTTTTCAGTTTAGTAATATTTCAGTTCAGTGATGTTTTAGTTCAGTAATATTTTAGTTTAGTAATATTTCAGTTCAGTGATGTTTCAGTTCAACGATGTTTTAGTCGAGTATTATTTCACTTCAGTAATATTTTAGTTAAGTAATGTTTCACTTCTGTGATGTTTCAGTTTAGTGATGTTTCAGTATAGTAATATTTCAGTTCAGTGATGTTTCAGTTCAGTGATATTTTAGTTCAGTGATGTTTCAGTCCAGTGATGTTTCAGTTCAGTGTTGCTTCAGTTCAGTGATATTTAAGTTCAGTAATGTTTCGATTTCGTAATATTTCAGTTCAGTGATGTTTCAGTTTAGTGATGTTTCAGTTCAGTAATGTTTCAGTTTAGTATTATTTCTGTTCAGTAATATTTCAATTGAGTAATATTTCAGTTCAGTGATGTTTCAGTTCAGTGATATTTTAGTTTAGTAATGTTTCAGTTCAGTGATGTTTCAGTTTAGTAATGTTTCAGTTCAGTGATGTTTCAGTTCATTAATGTTTCAGTTCAATAATATTTCAGTTTAGTAATATTTCGATTTAGTGATGTTTCAGTTCAGTAATGTTTCAGTTCAGTGATGTTTCAGTTTAGTGATGTTTTAGTTCAGTAATGTTTTAGTTCAGTGATGTTTCTGTTCATGGGACAAACTGAATATTTAACTTAGTTTTTTACGACTAAGTGATTAATTGATTAGATTTTACACAAGTTCATGGGACTAACTGGATATTTTATGCGTTAAGTTATATTATGTTACAGTATATTACGTTACTTTACGTAACTTAACTTAATGTACCATAACTTAGCATAAAATAATGCAACTTAACATAACACAACTTCTTGTAGCATAACATAACATAATATAATGTAACAAAACGTTAAGTTACGTTATATTACGTTACGTTATGTTACATTACGTTACTTATGTTACGACACATTACATTACATTAGGATACGTCATGTCAACTTACGTTATGTTATGTTACGTTTCATTTCGTTTCGTTACGTTACGTTACATTACGTTACGTTACGTTACGTTATGGTGATGTTTCAGTTAAGTGATGTTTCAGTTTAGTGATGTTTCGGTTCAATGATTTTTTAGTTCAGTGATGTTTTAGTTCAGTGATATTTCAATTCAGTGATGTTTCGGTTTAGTGATGTTTTAGTTTAGTGATGCTTCAGTTCAATAATATTTCAGTTCAGTGATGGTTTAGTTCAGTAATATTTCAGTTCAGTGATGTTTTAGTTCAGTAATATTTTAGTTCAGTAATGTTTCAGTTCAGTAATGTTTCAGCTTAGTAGTGTTTCAATTTGATAATGTTTCAGTTTAGTGATTTTTTAGTTCAGTAATGTTTCCGTTGAGTAAGATTTCAGTTTAGTAATGTTTCAATTAAGTGATGTTTCAGTTAAGTGATGTTTCAGTTCAATAATGTTTCAGTTTAGTGATATTTCATTTCAGTGAATGTTTCAGTTCAGTAATGTTTCAGTTCAATGATGTTTTGATTCAGTGATATTCAGTTTAGTAATATTTCAGTGCAGTGATGTTTTAGTTTATTAATGTTTCAGTTTAGTAATATTTCAGTCCAGTGATGTTTCAGTTCAGTAACGTTCAGTTCAGTAATGTTTCAGTTCATTAATGTTTCAGTTGAATGATGTTTCAGTTTAGTAATGTTTCAGTTTAGTAATGTTTCAGTTGAGTGATTTTTGAGTTTAGTTATGTTTGAGTTCAGTAATATTTTAGTCCAGTTATATTTGAGTTTAGTAATGTTTCAGTTTAGTAATCTTTTAGTTCAGTAATGTTTCAATTTAGTGATGTTTCAGTTCAGTAATATTTCAGTTCATTGATGTTTTAGTTCATTAATGTTTCATTTTAGTAATATTTCAGTTCAATGATGTTTTAGTTCAGTAATATTTCAGTTTAGTAATGTTTCAGTTCAGTAATGTTTCAGTTTGGTAATATTTTTGGTTAGTAATATTTCAGTTTAGTAATATTTCAGTTGAGTGATGTTTGAGTTCAATTATGTTTGAAGCCACTGATATTTCAGTTCAATAATATTTGAGTTTAGTAATGTTTCAGTTTAGTAATCTTTGAGTTCAGTGATGTTTTAGTTCGGTGATGTTTCAGTTCAGTGATATTTCAGTTCAGTAATATTTCAGTTCAGTGATGTTTCAGTTTAGTAATATTTTAGTTCAGTAATGTTTCAATTTAGTGATATTTCAGTTCAGTAATATTTCAGTTCAATGATGTTTTAGTTCAGTGATGTTTCAGTTTAGTGATGTTTCAGTTTAGTGATGTTTTAATTCAATAATATTTCAGTTCAATGATGTTTTAGTTCAATAATATTTTAGTTCAGTAATATTTCAGTTTAGTAATATTTCAGTTTAGTAATGTTTTAATTCGGTAATGTTTCAGTTCAGTAATGTTTCAGTTGAGTAAGGTTTCAGTTTAGTAATATTTCAGTTAAGTGATGTTTAAGTTTAGTGATGTTTTAGTTCAGTGATATTTCTGTTCAGTGATGTTTTGGTTTAGTGATATTCAGTTCAGTGGTGTTTCAGTTTAGTAATATTTCAGTTCAGTGATGTTTCAGTTCAACGATGTTTCAGTTTAGTGATGTTTCAGTTTAGTAGTATTTCAGTTCAATGATGTTTTAGTTCAGTAATATTTCAGTTCAGTAATGTTTCAGTTCAGTAATGTTTCAGTTCAGTAATGTTTCAGTTTAGTAATGTTTCAATTCGACAATGTTTCAGTTTAGTGAGGTTTCAGTTCAGTAATGTTTCAGTTGAGTAATGTTTATGTTTAGTAGTATTTCAGTTCGGTGATGCTTCAGTTCAGTAATATTTCAGTTCAGTAATGTTTCAGTTGAGTGATGTTTTGGTTCAGTGATATTCAATTTAGTAATATTTCACTTTAGTGATATTTCAGTTGAGTAATGTTCCTGTTTAGTAGTATTTCAGTTCAGTGATGCTTCAGTTCAGTAATATTTTAGTTTAGTAATATTTCAGTTAAGTGATGTTTTAGTTGAGTAATGTTTCAGTTTAGTAATATTTCTGTTCAGTAATGTTTCAATTGAGTGATATTTCAGATCAGTAATGTTTCAGTTGAGTGATGTTTCAGTTCAGTAATGTTTTAGTTTAGTAACGTTTTAGTTCAGTAATGTTTGAGTTCAGAATGTTTCAGCTCAGTGATGTTTCAGTTTCGTGATGTGTCAGTTCAGTAATATTTGAGTCCAGTAATATTTCAGTTTAGTGATGTTTTAGTTCAGTAATGTTTCAGTTCAGTAATGTTTCAGTTCAGTGATGTTTCAGTTCGGTAATATTTCAGTTCAGTAATGTTTCAGTTCAGTGATGTTTGAGTTCTGTAAAGTTTTCTGTTCAGTGATATTTACGTTACGTTACATTATGTTTGTGTGAGGATATAAATCAATTGCATGAAATGAGTAGTATTTAATACAAAAATCTAAATGGATGATATTAGACATTTATTATTGTCATTAGCGTGTCATTAGAATATATAAATTATAGAGATTGTAAGTTTAATGATTGTTTATAAATAAATGAATGTTTAAAGAAATAAAAAAAATTAAGGATTTACAAATTGATCTTGGAATCCTATGGATTTACAAATTGAGCTTACAATCCTAGAAATTTATAAATTGAGCTTACAATTCTAAGATAATAAATAGAGGGACAACACCATTAATTAGAACATCATTAATGTTGTATTTGGTTATCATAAATAATGTTGTACATTCTTAATATCAAACTTTTCGTGTTCCCAATGAATAGTCATTTATTAAGATTTAATGTATATAACATTGATTAGACGGATACAAAATTACTTAAAAGAAGACGTCTTCTTATGTAAAATAGAAACATGCGAAAAAAAAATTATTTCTTGGAAGTTGGTTATATCTTGAGGAAAGAGAAAACGTTTTTCAAAGCACAATATTCCAAGTTACAACTGACATGTGTCATCACGTAAACCAATTTTAATATTAAATCACAACTTAAATCATGGACCACTAGATCTTGATCCAATGGATATTAATCACTCACCATCCATAGAGATAATTTAGTGCTCACCATTGAAAACAACCCCATATATATATATATATATATGGTATGTAATTCAATAATTATTAATTTATATTTTCATGGGTCCTTAAGGATTTAAATATTTTTATTACTTAATGCATTTAGCGAGGTTATTACTTTAGTCCATTGGCCCAAGTCGGGACCGAGAGAATTTATTATATAAACGAGGTTATTACTTTATCATTCAAAATAGATGGGGCAATAAGCTAATTGAAAAGACTCCTAAAATGAGTTTTTTGGATCCAATAATCTCTTTCAAACCTCTATTCACCAAATATTTTTTTTTGTGTCTGTTTTCATCTATTTTGTGACTTATGTAATAACATTTTAAGGTACATGCAACACATCTTCCGCATGCATCGATGATATATTAAGCTTTTTTTTAATAGCTGATTTATTTTAATGGATAGCATTTTTTTTTGTAGACAATGAAGGCTCTAGACCTAATAAAAGAATAAAAGAAACAAGAAAACTGTAAACAAATAACTCTATTTAACCTTAACCCTCTACCGTCATCTGACAGTATTTTCTGGAGGCCTGCAAGAGACGCATCAAACTCATGATGACTCAAGGGGCAAGAACCTGCGGAGTTCGTCAATCAGTCAGCATCATGATTTCCTTTTCTGTAGCTATGTACAAAGGTGATTGACCAATCTCTGTCCCGAATCTCTTGACATCGTTTGATTAACCAAGCATACAGGTGGTTGAGCTCTGTCACGCTGTCAAGAAGCTGGAGTGCAAACCAAGATAGCTCATCTTATCGAATGTGATGCATGCATGCGACTCTTTTAAATTATTTTTAATATATTTTTAAAGAAAAATATACATTTTTTTAACAATTTCTGCATGGAAAATTTTAGAGTACTCCTAGAGTAATACTCCCAACAAATGAATTCAGGACACATGTATATATATTTTTTCTTTTCACCAACCATGTCCATGCAGTGGTATTCAAAATGATTTTTATTGGTCGGAAGTATTAGTCACAAAATACTGTAAAATTTCTCGTTCTTCGGACATTGCTCCTACTCTTCAAATTAGCCACATTATGTGACTGACGGTATTATTTAATTATGATTTCTTATTAATTAAATGAGTACCCATAAAAAAAAATTGGAAAGACTTAAACCTTCTACAAAATTTATTTATTTTAGGGCAAAAAATTATATTTATAAATATAGGACTGGTTTAAAAGTTTATAAATAAAAATTTATGATATATTTTTTTACAAAACAAAATATTTAAAATAAATGGATAATTATGAGCACTTTTTGTTGGTCCCATGTAATTAGTTCCAAGAGAGGGGTTAGGAACTAATGTAACTTTTTCGCTTAATTATGCTGACTTAATCAATTCTTTAAATTACTTAACTTAGTTTAGGTCAGCACGACCGAGAGATGTAAGACAGCTTTAGTCAGAGACTGACTAGAACCGGTTTACTTGTGAGTTGGGAATTAACACTTAAGGTCGGCTTCCAACTCAGCACTAAGATTACTCAGTGTCAGCTTATACAATTTATATCCTGAGCAATTTAAGCAAGCAGACTTATCCTGGTTCGGCCTCGCCGCCTACGTCCAGTCCCCAGAATCCTTCCGGGCTTTTTCAATCCAATACTGAGCTCTTTAAAGGTAGAGCACAAACCGTTTACAAAGCAGTTGAGTATGCAAGAGTACCTTCCTCTATTCGTCTACTCAACTCTACTAAGTGCTATAACCCAACACCTAGATTTTCTCTACCGCTTAGTACTAAAACCGAGTACTCAGCACCACTCTCTCAATCTTTACAATTGATACAAGTTTGTTCTTTCTAGATGAAGAACACTTTAGATGAATACAAATTCGATCTAGACTTTTACACAGAGATAGGAATTTGGTGTAAGATTTTCTTTTCTTGTTTGAATATGCTTTGTATGTATGCTCTTTTTCTTTTGTACTTCGGCAAAGGATCCAAGTGAAGAACTTGTCCTTTTATAGTGAATTTCTGAGGATGCAATCATTTGAATTCGGATGTATCCGTTGAATTCAAATGGTCTTGTTGCGTCATTCACTGGTCAGCATACAGTTTTGCAGGCCAATCCTGTCGTCTGAATTTAGCAGGCGTCAGGCTTGTCTTCTTCCGCCAGGTTCGTCTTCTAGCACCAGTTTCATCTTTTAGCCAGAGGCCAGTTGACCCATGCGTCTCGAAACTGTCTCCACGCGTAATTCCAAGGCTTTTGAATTGGCGCAGATCTCTGTCAGATCTTGTCTTTTAGTAAACGGATCATTGGCATTGTCCTGATGAACACTCAGCTTGACTTGATAGACGTTGCCTTCGATCTTCGTCTTTGACGATGCTGAGTTACTTTCTACTCAGCTTCCTCGGTCAGCTTCATCTTCAAATGTTTTGTTCTGAAGAAGACTTTTCTTCTATGATGCTGAGTTGTGTTCTACTCAGCTTGTGTGGCTCATGCTGACTTGGATTTCTATCGTACTTTTTATTTCTGTTCACTTATAATTATACTTAACATTGAACAAACACATTAGTACAATTAAATAAAAGCACTTAAATTTAATTGTCTTAATCATGGATTAACTTAAATAATTTTGTCAAATCAAAATCATATGGAAAGGTGTTTCAACAAACTCCCCCATTTTGATGTTGGCAAAATATTTAATTAATGGAACTCAGCGTTGAGATTCCCCATAATTGATTTATCTTTCATTCTTCTGAAGTTACTCCCCCGTAAAGGTTGCATCTATTGACTTAAATTAACTCTACACCTTCTAAGATTTAATCGAGTGAAGTTAAGACATGCTTTTACTGACTTAGTTCAATTCTAGACCTTCCAAGATCTAATTCAGATTAGCCTAGGTCAGCTTTCAGAAGAGGTCAATGCTTGGAACATATACTTGTTACTCAGTGTTGCACATAGGTATCAGAGTTATTATATTGGTATCAGAGTTATGTGTGCTGAGTAAGTTTTAATTGTATTTTCCTTATGTTCATAAGATTTAATTTGTTGTTCAATGAATAGACAGATCAGCATATAGGCACAATAGCATCGTATAAGCATAGTCAGTTTTGAATAAGGATGCATATATAGATAGTCAGCATAACAAAATAGAACATGCCACGAATAAAGTTACAAGTCATAAACTAAGACTGTTTCTAATCTATCTTTTGATGTTGACTTGAACTTGTTTGGATTTGCCTTTGTCCTTGGCAGTTCTTTGCTGACTTGGATTAATTGGGTCAGCAGAAGTTGAACCATGCTTCTGCTGATTTTCGGTGGCAGGCTGAGTTATCTCCCCTATTCTCTGCTGAGTTCCAGTAGCGCGTTCTTTCTCCCCCATTTTGCCAGCATCGGGATTGGAAGGAGGAGGAAAGAAGATTCCCTGTTGAGTAGCACGAGACAATTTGGATGAGTACATTTGAAGCTGACTCATACTTTCCCGAAGACCGTCGAAGACTGCCATGCCATCGGCCATGGTGGAAGCGGGGATCTTAATGTTGGCACTGAGCATACTTAAGAGATACTCTTAGGATTTCCCGATCCAAGTGATAGATTCTGTTAGTCTAGCATATGATTGATGAAACATCCTGAGCAGGGCAGTGTCATATTGTTGACGTTGAATGTTGGTGTGCCGAACCTGCTTAAGGGTAGACTGAGTGTAGTGCAGAATCTCATTAGTCTTCACTAGGTCAGTATCCATTTCCTGTTTATTCAGGTTGAGTAGGCGAATGGCTTCTCCAATCTGTTCGATGGAACACTGGGAGGATGAGGAGATAAGCTCACGAGCTCCGATCAGCTCAAAGGTCAGCTGGGAAAAATGTTGAGTAACCTCAGCAGAGGTAGCATAGGTTGAGTTTGCAGGTGATAAGGTATTGAGTTGACCTTGGATGGCGTTCATATGATTCACCATCATCAGCTGGAGCTCAGCCAGCTTCACTATTGATTCTTGCTTGGGTTGTTCAGATTGAAAGGATGTCATAACACTCATCAAGTCTTTGAGACCTTTGATTTCAGTGAGAAGTTGAGTGTGTTGGGGTTTAGTGTCCTAAAGACAATGGTTGTAGGATGCAAACTTATTGTAAATGAATTGTTCTTTATATCATTTGTTTTAATAAGATATATGTTTGATAACTATATAAAGGCAAACCCTTTTACAGCACTAAATAAAGTCTAATAAAAGGAAATCCGTAAGTTTGTTTAAAGTGATTATAAAGTGTTCATACAAGCATGAAGTGAGACAAGACTTTATAATAAACTAATAAACTTAAAACCACCCCAAGTTAAGTGAGATGTTTAGGATTGACATATCACTGTTGAGACTTGTATGTAACAATGTCTTCTGTCCGATAGAAAGCTGATCTCACAAGCTTCATATATATAGATATCTGGACAGTTACATAGATCCGATGAAACGTCGTTCATCAGGATTGGGGATCCGATTTGAGATAACAGGATGGGTAGATTCGTCCTTGTCACCTATTCATCTCATTGGTATTAATAGGTATAAATAATCCTCAGACTCAAAGGAATGTTAATTGGTCATCCTGAATTACTGAATGTGAGACTTTGATCGCGTGGTCCCATGATCCTTAACAGAGATGACTCTGGGGTGTGAACTGCAAAGGTTGGGTGTCACAGGAGGTAATGTCAGGGTAGTTATACATTGGATTGAGCATTTATCACTCCCGACGAATGGGAGATACGTCCAAGGATCGCTTGTGGAAGACTCGACTCTAAATCCTTGCAAGGTGATAGCTTAAGAGTAGAAATACAGATTTCACTTAACCTATCTATTTGAGTTGACTCGGCCTGTACAAGTAAAACGAACGTCTCGCTATATATGACTTGACATCATCCATAGTCATAAGATTCAGTTCAAGGATGTAGTTGATAAAGGATCGAATTATACTGTAACTAATACGGAAGGGTTAACGGCAGAATCAACCTGTCTTCTTAACGGACTCTGGGGGAATGATTACGGACATGCCGATAACATGCTCTGTTCATCATTCCGTTATGCAAGGATTAAATATAATTCTTGGAGAAATTAATTTAATAGTTGCATACGGCCAGAAGTAGTAAGGATCTAATGGATCACACATAAGACTTGGAAACAAAAGAGAGATGGATCTGATTAATAGATGGAAGCCCAGTTGAGCCCAGTAAGGCCCATGGATAAGGGGGGGGGGGGGGGTCGAAATTATATGTATTAAAGGAAGGGAATTAATTTATTCCACTCTTCCTAATTGGATTAGGATTGTGAAATTAAATTAATTAAGAGATAATCAAGTTAGGAGTTATTAATTGGATTAATGTCCTCCTATTATTATCTAACTAGGTTACTTATTATTATCCTAATTATATTAGATATATAGTAAGATAATAATTAGAAATCCTATTCCGAATTGGATTGCTATTAAGTAACCTAATCCTATCTAACTAGGGTTTAGAGACAAGATAATATATATACCCCTTACCTAGTGAATTTCGACACACACACTAGCCCCACCCCTTGTGATTTTCGAAATCTACTAGCTAGAGAGAGAAAGTGAATTCCATCCCCAAGTTTGTGGATAAGAATTCATACGGCTTCCGTCAATCGATTAATCTCTTCCATCTCTTTTCTCTTTGATCTTGTGTTGATTTGTTAGAGGCAATCTATTTTGGTTGCATCTCATAAGGGTTGATTCTAACTTAATCTCACCGTGTTCACGAAAGAAGAAAAACAATCAAAAGAGAAAAATTCGTTTTTCTTCGCCTACATCAGGTCAGTTCACTATTTCGAGGATTCCCGGAGATTGAACCGTCGGATCGTCGAGATTTTTGGACAGTAGCTTCTAGATACATTCTTCCACGTTTCCACCGAAGGGATCGTCGTTCGGAGGTCTGGAAGGTCTATTTCGAATAGGGGCAGATTGGTAAACAGTTTACATCTCCTTTGAAGTTGTGGGCACTTCGTTTGCAACGGTAGATTGATCATCGAAAGGTATATCTTCTTATCCCTCTTTATATGAAATAACGATTAACGGATCCTATGGTTAAAAGGAAGTAGGCTAAAATTTTTATATTTCCGCTGCTATACCTTAGCCCTATTTCCTACAGTGGTATCAGAGCCATCGTTAAATCCGTTATTTCATATATGAAATTTAGAAGCTTTCAATAGGATTGAATGAATATTTATGGTTAGGATTAATTAACAAATTGTTTGGTTAATTAATTCTAAAGATAAATAAGTGAAATAGATTATGCGTATGTTCCTAATTATTTCGGTTGATAATCATTATAACAAAATCTATTAGTTTTATGGTTAGATTAATAAAATTAGTTTTATTGATTCTAAAGATAAAATGGAAAGCTATTGTAGTTTTTCCTATTTCTGAAAATTGCTTTTCAACCGTATTGAAAATCTGATATATATATGAAATTTAAAATTAGTTTTGAATATAAAATATATATATACATGTTTCGGAAATTAATAGTTCTCTGTTTTGATTATCGAATGAAAATTCGTTTAAAAGTTTGTTTTTACCAAGTTGTAAATCAAAGCGTTAAATGAATTGAAATCAAAATAATTGGGACATGTATAATTGAAGTTTTGTATGGTTATATTAATCTAAGAATTAATATAAAGATGCAAAACGGTTAGAAGTAAAATTAGATGGAAATTAATTTGATGAGTTAATTTGATTAACATAAATATTACATAAATAAGTTATGTAATCAACCAATTAAATTTATTTAATTGAGTCTTTGCATGTTTGGAGTTATGGACATATTTGGACCCTCTTTTATTCTTTTGGTATTTTTGAAATAGGGCCTGCGCGTCCTGCCTTTCTACTATCTATTGTAATTTCTCTTCCCATCTATTCCCTTCAATTTCGATTGAAGTTTTCTTTAGTAGTATAGAAAATTAATATGTAATTTTCAAGGCGCCATGGAGAAGACGGAGGACCTAAAGAGAAATATGTAATAGTTAGTATTTCCTTAGGTTTGGCCTTTTATTCCGTCTCTGGCTCGACGGAATAATTTAGATAATATGTCCATAACGCCAATGTATGTGTGAATGTATGTCTGATGTATGCTAAAGCAAATCAAGACTAAGTTAGATTATGAGACTTAAATAAAAATCCCTCATTAAAAAGTTAAGTAAATAAATAAGTTATTAAAATCGGTTGCCCCTCCCTAATATTATAATTCAGCCGGCAGTACTGGGGGCCTTTGGGTTGTTGGCAAAAGTCAAGCTCGGGATCTTATGGTAACACCTGGATTATCGAAAATAGTTATTTCATGAATATGGGGTAATACTTAAATTAGAGTATAACAATTGGTTGGCAAAAGTCATGTTGTTCATACACTAATGGGCAAAATGGTTGGGATTAATATGAATGACATATTAGTTACTAATGTGGTTAGTAACCCAATAACCTAGGAGTCACATTCGAGATGTGATTGATTGAATGAATCTACCTAATGAATGAGACTAGTTTGTTGGCTAAAGTTAAGGCGAAATCTCAGGAGTTAGGATCCTAGCTCACTAAAGGATTTGTGAAATTCTTCGAATTAATATGGAGGGTTATTAATTTGGCAAAATAGTGGGAGCAATCTGAAATAAATTAAAAGGCCTATAATTTTAGATTGTTACACTTTAAAACAAATGAATAACATACGTTTACTCTTTCTCACTCTCAAGTTTTGTTTAAACACTCACTCTTGAAAATCATGACTAAAACCAATCTGCAAAACATTCTTACCGATAACAAGTTGAATGGTTCAAACTTCACCGACTGGTTTCGTAACCTCAAAATTGTTTTGAAGTTCGAGAAAATTGGGTATGTACTTGATACACCGATACCCCCTATCCCGGAAGATGATGCTCCCATCGAGGAAATTGATGCTTACCAGAAGCACAAGGCTGATGATGATCATGCCGGTTGCATCATACTTGCATCGATGACGTCGGAATTACAAAGGCAACATGAGGAGATGGATGCCTATTCCGTCATCATGCACCTAAAGGAACTGTTTGGGAAACAGACCAGGTGCGAACGCTACGAGATATCCAAATTGCTATATCGTTGCCGGATGCAAGAGGGCACATCAGTCATGACACATTGTGTCAAGATGATTGGCTACATTACCAAACTTTCTAGTATTGGATTTGTGATGGACAACGAATTAAGTATAGACTTGATTCTTCAATCCCTCCCAGAGAGTTATTCACAGTTCATTATGAACTATCAGATGAATGACTTGCAAACTTCTCTTGAAGAGCTTGCAAACATGCTCAAGTCAGTTGAGCCCAATATGAAGAAAGACAAGGGCATACCGGCTCTTGTAATTGAGGGATCAAAGAAGAGGAAAGGGAATTTTCCCAATCCTAAACATCCCAAGAAAGGTAAGAAAGCTGTGTCCAAGGGAAAGGAAGTGAAGAGGCCCAAAGGAGAGTGCCACTTCTGTGGTAAAGATGGGCATTGGAAGAGAAACTGCAAGGAGTATCTAGCCACCCTCAAGAAGGGAAAGGGCGATGCTTCTACATCTGGTATGTTCTATATTGAAATAAATACAGTTTCATTGTCTGAATCTTGGGTACTTGATACCGGATGTGGATCTCATATTTGTACAAATATGCAGGAGCTAAAACAGACTAGGGAACTTAAGAAAGGAAGCATAAACTTGCGAGTGGGAAATGGAGCAAGAGTTGCCGCCATTGCAATTGGAGATTATGTTTTACTTTTGCCCTCTGGGCTTGTAATAGAATTAAGGAATTGTTTATACGTTCCTGAGATGTCTCGTAACATTATTTCTATTAGCCGTCTTGTTGACGACGGTTTTCATATTTCAATAAAGAACAATAGTTGCAATTTTTATAAAGATTCGATCTTTTATTTTTCAGGAATATCACAAAATGGGATTTATGTGTTAGATGATAAAACTCCTGTTTTTGCAATTGATACCAAAAGACATAAACTAGATAATTCAACTTACTTGTGGCATTGTCGTTTAGGCCATATAAACAAGAGACGCATGCTAAAGCTTCATTCAGATGGGCTTATAGATTCAATTGATTCGGAATCATTGGAAACATGTGAATCATGTTTAAAAGGTAAAATGACAAAGACACCCTTTAGCAATAAAGGTGAGCGTGTATCAGACACTCTAGGACTCATTCATTCAGATGTATGCGGTCCTATGTCAGTCCAAGCAAGAGGAGGATTCAGATACTTCATTAGCTTCATAGATGACCATACTCGATATGGTTATGTCTACTTGATGAAGCACAAGTCAGAAGCTTTTGACAAGTTCAAATCCTTCAAGAATGAAGTGGAAAATCAATTAGGAAAGAAAATAAAGACACTTCGATCCGATCGAGGCGGTGAATATCTTTCTGATGATTTTCTGAATTATCTAACTGAATGTGGGATATGCTCACAATGGACACCTCCCTATACACCACAACACAATGGTGTATCCGAGAGGAGAAACCGTACCCTATTAGATATGGTACGGTCCATGATGAGCATGGCCTTACTTCCAAAGATGTTCTGGGGCTATGCCTTAGAAACTGCCCTCTTCACCCTAAATCGAGTACCAACTAAATCCGCTAGTTCCACACCGTATAAATTGTTCGTTGGTAGGAAACCTGTGTTCTCATTTATGAGAGTATGGGGTTGTTCGGCATATGTCAAACGCATTGCGTCCGACAAATTAGATTCTAAATCTGATAAATGTTTCTTCATTGGATATCCCAAAGAGACCGTAGGGTATTACTTCTATCATCCAGATGATCAGAAAGTAATAGTATCCAGATACGCAACCTTCTTAGAGAAAGAGTTTCTCGAAGAAACACAAAAGGGAAGCGTGATTGAACTCGACGAAGTTCAAGAGGAAGAGACGCCGGCTGAAACAACAGAAGCGGTTGAAGTACCCGAAGAAGTCCCATTAGATGAGACTCCAGTGGCACCTATTCGTAGATCACGAAGAGTTCGTGAACTCCCAGTTAGATATGGTTTTCTAGTGGGAGATGATGACGAGGTTCCCGTGTTAGACGACGAACCTGAAAACTACGAAGAGGCTCTTACTAGTCCAGATTCTAAAGCATGGCTTGAGGCCATGGATTCTGAAATGGATTCCATGTATACTAACCAAGTGTGGACTTTGGTTGATCCACCCGAAGGAATAAAACCCATCGGGTGCAAGTGGATCTTCAAAAGGAAGACTGACATGGATGGAAAGGTTAGCACCTACAAAGCTAGGTTGGTAGCGAAAGGATATCGTCAAAAACAAGGCGTTGCTATGACGAAACCTTCTCTCCCGTTGCTATGTCCAAATCAATTAGAATCATGCTTGCAATTGCCGCTCATTTTGATTATGAGATTTGGCAAATGGATGTGAAAACAGCTTTCCTAAACGGAAACCTGCTTGAGGATGTATACATGATGCAACCTGAAGGTTTCATATCAAAGGATGCAAATAAAGTTTGCAAACTTCAGAGATCCATTTATGGACTCAAGCAAGCATCTAGAAGCTGGAATAAGCGTTTTGACGAAACCATAAAACAATTTGGTTTCGAACAAAATTGCGAGGAAGCTTGCATTTACAAGAAAGCAAGTGGGAGCTCTATAGCATTTCTCATACTATATGTGGACGATATACTGTTAATGGGAAATGACATTGCTCTATTACAATCGGTGAAAGTTTGGTTATCCGGTAACTTCTCAATGAAAGACCTTGGTGAAGCAGCCTATATACTTGGTATAAAGATCTATAGAGATAGATCGCGTAGACTGCTTGGTCTTTCACAGGCTACATACATTGAAAAGGTGCTAAATCGGTTTAGCATGCTTGAATCGAAACGAGGTAACTTACCCATGGTACATGGAGTGAAGTTAAACAATCATCAATGTCCTAAAACTGATGATGACAAACGACGCATGGCTGTAGTCCCGTATGCCAGCGCGATCGGTTCGATTATGTATGCTATGCTATGCACTAGACCTGACGTAGCGTTCGCGTTATCAGTAATGAGTCGTTACCAAGGGAATCTGGGTGACGAGCATTGGATTGCCGTCAAGAACATTCTTAAATACTTGAGAAGGACTAAAGATATGTTCCTAGTGTACGGAGAAGGAGATCTGAAAATTGAAGGATTTTCAGACGCTAGTCATCTCACAGATGAGAATGATTTTAAATCCCAATCAGGATACCTGTTTATCTTGAATGGGGGCGCGGTTAGTTGGAAGAGTTCCAAGCAGGGAAGCGTGGCTTTCTCTACGACCGAGTCAGAGTACATCGCTGCTGTGGAAGCGGCAAAGGAAGTGGTTTGGATTAGAAAGTTCATTACAGAACTAGGAGTGGTGCCTGACATTGTCAATCCCATTACTCTGTACTGTGATAACAATGGAGCCATTGCGCAAGCAAAGGAACCACGGTCTCATAATGCATCCAAACACTACCTAAAGCGACACCACATCATCAGAGAGATTGTGGCTAGAGGAGATGTGAGAATAGAAAGAGTACCTACCGAGGACAACGTTGCAGATCCGTTGACAAAGCCATTGGCCCAGAAAGTACATGATCGTCATTTAACTTCTACTGGGATAAGTTTTAGAAACAATTGGCTTTAGTCCAAGTGGGAGTATGTTGGGGTTTAGTGTCCTAAAGACAATGGTTGTAGGATGCAAACTTATTGTAAATGAATTGTTCTTTATATCATTTGTTTTAATAAGATATATGTTTGATAACTATATAAAGGCAAACCCTTTTACAGCACTAAATAAAGTCTAATAAAAGGAAATCCGTAAGTTTGTTTAAAGTGATTATAAAGTGTTCATACAAGCATGAAGTGAGACAAGACTTTATAATAAACTAATAAACTTAAAACCACCCCAAGTCAAGTGAGATGTTTAGGATTGACATATCACTGTTGAGACTTGTATGTAACAATGTCTTCTGTCCGACAGAAAGCTGATCTCACAAGCTTCATATATATAGATATCTGGACAGTTACATAGATCCGATGAAACGTCGTTCATCAGGATTGGGGATCCGATTTGAGATAACAGGATGGGTAGATTCGTCCTTGTCACCTGTTCATCTCATTGGTATTAATAGGTATAAATAATCCTCAGACTCAAAGGAATGTTAATTGGTCATCCTGAATTACTGAATGTGAGACTTTGATCGCGTGGTCCCACGATCCTTAACAGAGATGACTCTGGGGTGTGAACTGCAAAGGTTGGGTGTCACAGGAGGTAATGTCAGGGTAGTTATACATTGGATTGAGCATTTATCACTCCCGACGAATGGGAGATACGTCCAAGGATCGCTTGTGGAAGACTCGACTCTAAATCCTTGCAAGGTGATAGCTTAAGAGTAGAAATACAGATTTCACTTAACCTATCTATTTGAGTTGACTCGGCCTGTACAAGTAAAACGAACGCCTCGCTATATATGACTTGACATCATCCATAGTCATAAGATTCAGTTCAAGGATGTAGTTGATAAAGGATCGAATTATACTGTAACTAATACGGAAGGGTTAACGGCAGAATCAACCTGTCTTCTTAACGGACTCTGGGGGAATGATTACGGACATGCCGATAACATGCTCTGTTCATCATTCCGTTATGCAAGGATTAAATATAATTCTTGGAGAAATTAATTTAATAGTTGCATACGGCCAGAAGTAGTAAGGATCTAATGGATCACACATAAGACTTGGAAACAAAAGAGAGATGGATCTGATTAATAGATGGAAGCCCAGTTGAGCCCAGTAAGGCCCATGGATAAGGGGGGGTCGAAATTATATGTATTAAAGGAAGGGAATTAATTTATTCCACTCTTCCTAATTGGATTAGGATTGTGAAATTAAATTAATTAAGAGATAATCAAGTTAGGAGTTATTAATTGGATTAATGTCCTCCTATTATTATCTAACTAGGTTACTTATTATTATCCTAATTATATTAGATATATAGTAAGATAATAATTAGAAATCCTATTCCGAATTGGATTGCTATTAAGTAACCTAATCCTATCTAACTAGGGTTTAGAGACAAGATAATATATATACCCCTTACCTAGTGAATTTCGACACACACACTAGCCCCACCCCTTGTGATTTTCGAAATCTACTAGCTAGAGAGAGAAAGTGAATTCCATCCCCAAGTTCGTGGATAAAAATTCATACGGCTTCCGTCAATCGATTAATCTCTTCCATCTCTTTTCTCTTTGATCTTGTGTTGATTTGTTAGAGGCAATCAATTTTGGTTGCATCTCATAAGGGTTGATTCTAACTTAATCTCACCGTGTTCACGAAAGAAGAAAAACAATCAAAAGAGAAAAATTCGTTTTTCTTCGCCTACATCAGGTCAGTTCACTATTTCGAGGATTCCCGGAGATTGAACCGTCGGATCGTCGCGATTTTTGGACAGTAGCTTCTAGACACATTCTTCCACGTTTCCAACGAAGGGATCGTCGTTCGGAGGTCTGGAAGGTCTATTTCGAATAGGGGCAGATTGGTAAACAGTTTACATCTCCTTTGAAGTTGTGGACACTTCGTTTGCAACGGTAGATTGATCATCGAAAGGTATATCTTCTTATCCCTCTTTATATGAAATAACGATTAACGGATCCTATGGTTAAAAGGAAGTAGGCTAAAATTTTTATATTTCCGCTGCTATACCTTAGCCCTATTTCCTACAGAGTGACAGAGGAGATTTGAGTTGAATCAACATGAACGGACCCAGCAGCAACGGCCTGAGTTTGATGAAGATCCTGAAGGATAGCTTGAGCTGAGTCAATAATTTTCCTGCCAGACTCAGAGGCATGTAGGTAAGCATAGGATTCATCAATGTGTGGTCCATATACCGGAATTTGGTTAGCACCGGATGGAGGAGGTGTTTGGTGCTGTCCAGAATTGGAGGTACGAGCTTGGTCAGCAGCTAGACTTTGATTCAGGTCAGCGGCAGGAGCTGACTGGTTGTCATTCTATGTTGAAGAATTAGGAAGAGGTGTATCAGCAGAAATATTGACCTGCTCAGTATCAGTCTGAAGTTGAGTAGATGGAGGTTGAGGTAAGGCAGAACTGTCTTGAGCGGGATTTTCCTTTGCTAACTCTTTGTCTTGAGCAGCAGGAACTTCGAGCACTTGCTCGGAAGAAACAGGACCCTGAGGATCTTTGGGATCGGCTTGTTCCTCAGCTTGAGAAACAGAGGCTTGATTTTCCTTGAATTTCTTCGGAGAGGGCTCAGTGACAGTTGAGAAGAATTGGAACTGAAGCTTGGTAAGGTCAATGATGGGATCTCTAAGTGGAGAGTCATCCATCAGATCAATAGGGTTTGATTTTTGAGTCTTGCATTTAAAACGCTTATGTGAACCTTCCTTGGAGGATTTAGTTTGTGGAGAGGGATCAACATGAATAGACTCAAAGGATTCAGAAGAGAGGTGAGGTCAGTGTCAAGGCCTTCCACCACCTTGTCCTTCACTGGTGACTTTGCACGATGCTCAGCTTGGTCAGTATCAACTTGTTCATTTTGCTCAACATCACCCAGCTTATCAGCCTAAGGCTGTCCCTCAGCATTTTCCAGTTCTTCCTCCTGGTCAGTGGGAGTCTTTTCAAGGTCAATCTCTTGACTTCTCACAAAGTGTGAGTCTTCGGAGACTACAAAGTCAACAGGAGGTGCATTGATCGGCTTCATCCTAGAAGATTTCTTCTTCTTCAAGGGCATTTCCGGAGTTTCCTCACTTTCCTCCTCAGGCTTAACTTGCGTTTTCTGTTTCTCCACCGACTTAGGTTCCCCTTTATCTTGCTCAGCAGAAGCTTTCTTCGCACTGGAGACAAACCGAATCTTCTTTGGAGCTGAGTTAATGTCTTTAGTGGATTGTTCATCTTTCCGCTTTTTGTCTTGCCTAGTGCGGTCAGCGGGTTCCCTATCAATCACCACTTTCTTTGCTTTCTTGGTTTGCACATCCTGTGCATCCTCAACCAAGTTATCATCTGCCTCATCCTCAGCTGGTTCTTCTTCAATCACAGCCCCTTTTCCTTTCTTGGGTTTGATAGGTTGGTCGTATGCTAACCCAAACAGCAGTGTCGCTGTAATTTCTGTGCCCCAAGTCTCAACTTCTTCGACTGTGCTCACCTGGTGGTCCTGAAGAATTTTTGAGATGAGGGAGCCCATCCTGAGTTTTCCGGTACTTCGTTGTAATGCGCCGATAAGAAAGACGGGCATATTGGGCGGTTGGTAGGTCAGCTTGTTGATAGGGGTCAAAAACCCTATCTTTGGGTACGATTTTAGAACGGTTTTTAGCGTTATTTAGTTAATAAGCGAGCAATTCTCGCATTTAAATGCTTTTGTGTGAGTTAGTTAGAAATTGGAAATGTTTTATTTACTTTTCGTTGTTCAGGCTCGTTTTATGATCAATTTAGGCAAATACAGCCAAAATGGCATGCATATTATAATTCCGTTATCTTTTGAAGCTAATTGAAAGTCGCACCAAACGAAGCGTTTGCTCAAAATAAGCGATTGTCGGGTCAATTTAGCCTTTGGACTAATGTTGTTTGGAGTTTATGTGCGTGTGCAGGTTAAAACATGATCAATTTCAGGCAAAAATCGTGTCTCGGGGACCCCCGGCAGTCGCTCGGCGAATTGAGCATCGGTGAGCAGCCCAGGCGCTGCTCGACGAGCTGCCCAGGCACTGCTCCTGCTCGTCGAGCAGGCTGTGCCTACTCGCCGAGCAGGCCCTCAGAGGCCTGCTCGGGCGAGCAGGGAGCCTACTCGCGACGAGCAGTGCCTGCTCGCCGAGTAGCTCGCCCTGCTCGGCGAGCAGACCTGCGGGAATTGGTCAAAAAGACCAATTCCGCCCCCACGACTCCACGACCGGCCCCACGACTTCCTACCTGCATAAAGACACGAAATAGGTCAAGAAAAGGGCCCGAGCCGCGCCTATAAATAGGATTTTTCCAATGTAAATTAGGCATCTTTCATTATTTGTAAATTACTTTAGCTTTCCCCTTGAATTTCCTCTCCATCTCCTCCATCTTCTTCGATATCCATTGAACCTCCTTCAAAGCTGTTCTCGAGGAATATTCAAGGTCCGTCCTTAAGACCTAGGAAGCCGATTGCAGAGTAGACAGGTTCCTTGAAAGGGATTTTTGTATCTCCTTTTACCTTTCCTTGTTTGTACTCTTTGATACAGTCTATGAATCCTAGGCTAATTGTATCCTGTGACATTTTCCTTCATCTTTAATAATATTTTAGCTCTTATTTTGTTCTATGCTTATTTGTTTAATCTTTGTCTTACGCTTTATTCAATTGGTTTAACTCATTCAAAAGCCCCAAAATCGAGTAGGCACATATTATGAGCTGAATCTGACCTAGTCAGAGCCTAGGAGATTGACGACCTCTTAGTTGATTAAGCCCAAATTGCTGAGCCTTAGACCTAGTTTCGGCCTTACAAGGGAATCACGCACTAGGAACTTCAGGAGGGTAAGTAGGGTTAATCGCCTTGAATACAAGTGACTTAGATTAGGTTTTTAATCAATAGACCTAATAACCTAACTTCATTATTATCGTTCATACCATGTTCCTTCGGGTAATTGCATTAGTGAAAGATCAATTAGGAGTAGTTTAACTTAATTAGGAGTAGTTTAACTTAATTAGGAGTAGAATAACTTAGTTAGAACTAGTATGATTTAGCTAGGAGTAGCGTAATTCAACCTAGGAGTAGGTTAACTTAAGAAAACAAACTCAAAACCCACAAAGCCTAGATAACACCTGAGACCAAGTAATTCGATACTTGTGGTAAATAAGTCATGTGGATTCGATACCTGGACTTTCCAGATTTATTACTTGATAACGACGGGGTACACTTATCCCTTAGTGAGTCTTCTTCACCGAAGGCGTATCAAGTTTTTGGCGCCGTTGCCGGGGATTTATTTCTTCTGCAATATCGAACCAAAGGTTGATTTGTTAGTTTAGGCATTCGCTGTGAATACCCTTGTTTATATCGTTATATCGTTTATACTTGTTTATACATATACCTGTTTATACATATACTTGTTTATATACAATTCGTTTGTGAATATCTTTGTTTATATCATCTATACTTGTTGATATATAATTTCTTTATACTCTTCTATACTTGTTCATATCTGTATACTGTTACTTATCAACTTTTGTGCTAGAACTTCACTTTTTCTCAGCATTCTCTGATCAATGAATTGGCAAGAAAAAGTAGAGTGGCAAGCTCAAAAGTTTACTATCCCATCAAGACCATACATTCATGCCCTGGAGAATGAGGCTCCCAATCCCTCCATGGCCGACTTAAATAAGAAAATGGATATCTTGATGGCGAAACTGAGCCTCAATTGTTGGTCCCTTGTAAGGTTGCAAGTATAGTTCCAATGGGGGGTTAGGAACTATTTAAACTTTTTCGCAATTAGGGCAGACTTCTTTTTCTAAAGAAAAAGGTTTTAACAGCGGCGCTGAGTAAACAGCAAGATACTGGCTTAGCCAACTGGTGACTGGGTCAGTTCTTAGCTTGAGTCAGGAGATAACACTTAGAGTCTATTCCTGAGCTCATACGTTTAACGCGCACAACCTAACTTGACCTCTTTACTTGGTCAGTTTTTGGTTATTTTAAGCAAGCAATATATATAAGGAGTTAAAGGTAAGAAATACTTCACTCAGCAGATTTATCCAGGTTCGGCTTCTTCTAAGCCTACGTCCTGTCCCCGGAACACGTTCCGAGATTTCGAATCCTCTACTGAGCTCTTTAAAGGTAGAGCCTCAAACCTTTTACAATCTTAGCAACTGAGTATGACAAGAGTACCTTCCTCTATACCTCTACTCAATCCTAATCTCACGCTGAGTACTAAAACCGAGTACTCAGCCTCTCCTTTCTATCTCTAGAAATGATAAGTGTTTTTGTCCTATACAAAGATTTGCTAAGACACTTTAGACGATTGAAACAATCACTCTAGACTTTTACACAGATATAAGAATTGTAGTGTAAGATTTGCTTTGCTTCTTTGCTTGCAGAACTTGTGTAGAAATTTGGTCAGCGTAATGGCTTGATCAAGTTCTGTTGTAGAATGAAGCTTCTGATGGCACTATTTATAGAGACGTCTGGGCATCGGTCATTTCAAATTTCGAAATAACCGTTGGAGGGAAACGACTACATGTCGTTGTCATCCTGACTTGCTCAGAGCTCTCGGCCAATCAGATTTGTGTATCTTCTGTCCTCGGTCAGCTCAGCAGACTGTCTCTCCTTTTATGGTAAAGTCAACTGGACAGCATACTGTGTCGTCTGAACTTTACCCAAAGTAGAAATACTTTGTCTGGAGGTTTTCATTTGCCAGCTGCTGTCTTGTACGCTTTGTCGAGACTACTCAGCAGTTTCATCTTGAAGTTGTTCCCGAAGGTCTTCTAGTCCTTCTTTTGCTGAGTTGCGTTTTGTTCAAAACGGCAACGTCTTGACACACGCGGGCCGAGTTGTACTGAGTTGTTTGACTTAGGCCTTGACTTCCGTATTGGGCTTGGGCCTTTTAATTCTTGTGTCTTATAAACAATTTTAACTCAACATTGAACAAACACATTAGTAGAATAAATCAAAGCATTTAAACTTAGTGTGTTTAGAATATGTATTTCAATTATACTTAAACAATTTTGTCAAATCAAAATTATGTGGAAAGATGTTTCAACAAACTCCCCCATTTTGATGTTGGCAAAACTATTCAGCGAGGAACTCAGTATGAGCTCCCCCATGATAGTTGACCTAGTATAATTTAGCAAACTCCCCCGTAAGGGTTGAGCTACTGACTTAGTTTTACTCTTAAACATTTAAAGGATTAATTGAGTAAGTCTAAGGTCAGTTTTTAGATATAGGTCAGCTTTTTAAACATATTCTATTTACTCAGTGTAAAGCGGAAGGTTTAATCATATAGAGTGCGCTGAGTAATTTGTTGTTCAATGGATTCTTAACAAGCAATGTTTTATAAGCACATAGGACAATGTCAAACATGTTATCAGCATTTGATTCAGTCAATAAAATTTATAAGTATAAAAGCTGATTTAATTGAAGATACGTAATGACTCAGTACACAGTAACATGTATTAACATATATCATAACTCAGGAATAAGAATAAAAGATGCAGATATGATATATTGATGGAAGTCAGTGTTTATACAGAAAAACTTATAGATAAGGCATAAGGATTTCATCTAACTTAGTCTATACTGAGCTAGCCTATCTATTTCTTTTTCTTGTGTTGCGACTGACTTCGCTCATGCTGAGCTCTAGCTGCTTGTTCTTTCTCCCTCGTTTTGTCAGCATCAGGAGGAGGAAGTCTGAAGGCATCAGTTAAGGCAGCTCGAGTCAGTTCTTGGGACAGCTCCTTAAGTTTCTCAGCACTTTCATTCACGCCGTCAAAAATTGCAACTCCATCAGTTGATACCTCTGCGGGTATGTTGAGGTCAGCTGCACTGAGCATATTGACGCTAAATGCTTGAGCTTTGCCTTGCCAGATGAGGGCGTTGGTAAGACCAGCAAAGATTTGGTGAAAGGTCTTTAAGAGAGCTGTGTCGTAATACTGACGTTGAATGTTGTTATGACGAATGTGATTGAAAGTTTGTTGGATGATCGTCTGTATCTCATGCTGTTTCAGCGCGTCAGTATCCATCTCTTGCTTATTCAGATTAAACAAGAGAATAACCTCACCTATTTGCTCAATTGAGCACTGACTGTACGAAACCATTTGCTCGTTGGTCTTAAGTTGCTCAGTATGAAGCTGAGCAAAGAGCATCTTCACTTCAGATGAGGTGGCATAGTCGGTGTGCACAGCTGACAATTTCTGAACTTGTTCTTGTAAAGAGTTCAGGTGTTGCACGGTTGTCAGCTGAATCTCAGCCAGCTTGGCTATTGAGTCCTGCTTAGCTTGCTGTGCTTGAAAAGATATGATGACGTTCAGCAAGTCCTTGAGTCCCTTAACTTCGTTGAGAAGCTGAGTGACCTGGGAGAGCTGAGTAGTCTCAATAGATGAAGACCCAGCAGCAGGAGGAGTGGAATGTTGAAGGTCTCGGATCAGCGCTTGAACTGAGTCAATGAGCTTTTTACCGGACTCAGTGGCATTCACATAGCTTTGAGAGCCTTCAGGGACATCAGTGTGACCGAAAGGAAGTGGAGTGAAAGGAGTAACCTGGTCAGTGACTGGAATAGCATTCTCAATCTGCACTTGAGTTGGAGGTAGAATTGAGCGATCGGCAGAGAGTTGAGTTGGAGAAGTGATAATCCGAATACTGTCTGTGCTGACGGCAGAAGTGTGTGGAGTCAACACCATGCTTGAAGAAGTAGCATGAACAGTAAGCGGCTCAACCTGACTGGTTGAGGTGGCAGAAGCATTTGGTTCGGCATGTTCCTGTTGAGAAGAAGCAGAGGCTTGCTTTTCTAAGGGCGCCGATGTAGTGGAGGTTGCTTGGCGTTTGAAAAATTTCAGCTTTACTGAGGAGGGGTCCTTAGTTGTCTTTGAAATGGTAAAGTCAGGAAGAGTTGGTGGTGGCACAAAATCTTCACTGACAAACTTCTCACTGGCCTTAACCAACTTTCTTCTCCTACGAGGTGGAGTGACAGTTTGAGTGGGATCTCCTGAGTGAGAAGGAGAGGATTCATGTTGCTCATCAACAGGTTGGTCAGTTTGCACTTGGACTTGATCAACATTGTTTTGGTCAAGTGCTTGCTCTTCTTCAGCATCCAATCCAGTATTGGCCTGCTCAGTTTCATATTCACTGGCTGTCTCCTCAGAGTCCTCAGCGTCATCCTGACCGCTGGCTTCTTCTTCTTCTTCTTCTTCTTCTTCTTCTGACTCAGTACTATCACCATCAAGTTCTTCCTCAACTTGAGAGATGAAGTGGTCATCCAGTTGTACCTCATGTTCTTTAGACTCAGTTATTGTACCTTGACACTGAGTGAAGTGAGAATCACCCGGTACAACAAAATCTATAGGTATGGCGTCGAGGGGAGTCAGTGTTGAAGGCTTCTGCTTCTTCTGAGGTTGCTCAGAAGCTTCCTCAGTTCCAGGCTCACCTTGCCTGCTTCTTTTCTCAGCTGACTTTCCAGCTGACTTCTGCCTCTTTGCTGGAGACTCAACATTTGTGGAAGGAGTCTCACCAGTTTTTCTTTTTCGGGAAGCTGGGGCCTTAGTCCTTCTTCCTTTCTTTGGCTCAGCAGTTCCCTCAGCTTGGCCAGCAGCAGCAGCAACTTTACCTTTCTTCAAAGGCTGTCCAAATTTCAATGCCCTCAGCGAGGCAGCTGTTATCTCAGATCCCCGAGTCGTCTCCTCACCTTCGAGGTCAACTTTATGGTCGATGAGGATTCTGGTAATGATTGACCCTAGCCTCAGCGTACCAGTGCTGCGTAGGAAGCCAGCGATAAGAAAAACTGGAAGGTTGATGGGAGTGTACGTCAACATATGCCATATAAAGCATTGCTCGAAATTGGTTGCTGATGTAGTGCAGTTGATCTTGGGGTATATGAAGTAGGTCAGCAAGTAATGAGCCATCTTCTGGTGCTGACCCATTGATGAAGCTGAGACTTCTCCTGAGTAGCCCTCAGGTTTGCAGAAGTGGTGGTCATACTCAATGCCATCCTGATCTCCAGATCTCCTCAGCCTTGCTCCCTCAGTTTTCAACTTGAGCAGATTTCCTATGTAGAGAGGGTTGATGAAGATGGTTTTCTCTTTAACCACAGTGCACAGGTAGTCAGTGTTGTCATTTGCGACTTTGAGGTTATGGTAGAATTCCCTCACAAGGTCAGGGTAAGTATAATCCCTAACTGAAAATAACCCAGTCCATCCATTCTGTGAAATCCACTCGCAGAATGGTTGTTCATTTTGCACGAAGCTTTCAGATACCCATCTTGAGGGCTCAACTTTCCATTCGCGGACATTCTCAAAAACCTTGGAGTAGATTCTGATTTTTACGGGTTTTTCCTGACCAGCTTTTCCTTTGCTGGGTGTTAAAGGATTCCTTGTAGGTTCATCGAAGCTGGACTTTTGGTGGCCGGCACCAGAGATATTGTAGGAAACCTTAGTCATTTTCGAGGATGGGGAAGGTTTAGAAGGATTTTGAGAGAGAAGGAGTTTCTTTGCCCTAGAATATGATTAAGCGTAAAGAATAAAAAATGGGGAAATACCCATTATTTATAGAGGTGGTGTGTGGTATGGATTTAATCGAATCCATGTGTCAGTTTTGCCTTGGGATTTTGAACCAACAAAGATCCTGGCATTTATGACACATACGGCGTATACGTCATCCTAGGGCTATACGCGTGCTATTGCATTTATACTAACGGATCTAACACTCAGCGTGTAGAATCCTAATCGTTTGATATTCTGAGTGGTCAGTATTGCATAAAGGGATGATTTCTAAGTTTAAGTTTAAACTAACTTACTCAGTGTGCAAGTTTACTCAGTATTTGATGTTCTGTCAGTTTCGACGAGTTACTCAGCAAACAATCAATCATTCAGCATAATAATTCACTCAGCATGCATATTCATTTAGTTTAGGAATTTACTGAAGAGGATTAAACATACCAATAGCTTCTCTCAGTATGCTGAACTGCTCACGGGCCAATGGCTTCGTGAAGATATCCGCAAGCTGTTCGTCCGTTGGGACAAAGGTCAGCTTGATCTCACCCTTGAGTACATGGTCTCTAATGAAGTGATGTCTGATGCTGACATGATTCATTCTGCTGTGTTGAATTGGGTTCTTTGAAAGATCAATTGCACTTTTGTTGTCACACTTGACTTCAATTGTCTTCATTTGAACACCATAGTCTTCAAGCTGTTGCTTAATCTATAGGACTTGAGCAACACAATGACCAGCAGCAATGTACTCAGCTTCAGTGGTAGACAAGGCTACTGACACCTGCTTTTTGCTGAACCAGGATACAAGACAGCTTCCTAAGAAGTGACATCCTCCAGAGGTGCTTTTACATTCCAGCTTATCCCATCCATAGTCAGCGTCAGTGTATCCGATGAGTGTAAAATCATGAGTATTTGGATACCATAGACCTGCGTTCACCGAGCTTTGCAAATATCTAAGGATTCTTTTTACAACAATGTAATGAGATTCCTTAGGGTTAGATTGATATCTAGCACAGTAGCATACTGAAAACTGAATGCCCGGTCTACTGGCTGTTAAGTAAAGTAGAGAGCCTATCATACCTCGGTATAATTTGCTGTCTACTGACTTACCATTCTCGTCAGTGCAGAGGACAGTGTCAGTGCTCATAGGAGTGGATATTGGCTTGCAATTTTCCAAGTCATATTTCTTTAATATCTCCTTGGCATATTTGGCTTGACTGATGAAGATGCCGTTCTTTCCTTGTTTAATTTGAAGACCGAGGAAGAAGTTGAGTTCTCCCATCATGGACATTTCAAACTCAGTCTGCATTTGTTTGCTAAACTCCTTGCACATTGATTCGTTAGTTGCACCAAATATTATATCATCAACATAAATTTGGGCCAGCAGGGTATCTTTACCCTTTCTCTTAATGAATAAGGTTGTATCGGCTTTACCCCTGACGTAATTTCTAGTCAGCAGGAAACTGGTCAGCCTCTCATACCAAGCACGTGGTGCTTGCTTGAGGCCGTACAGAGCCTTTTTGAGTTTATAAACGTGGTTAGGGAATTTATGATCCTCAAAACCTGGAGGTTGATTAACATAAACCTCCTCGTTTATAACTCCATTAAGAAATGCACTTTTGACATCCATTTGGAATAATTTAAAGTTCATGTAAGATGCATATGCACATAGAATTCTAATTGCCTCTAGCCTTGCCAATGGGGCAAAGGTCTCACCGTAGTCAATACCTTCTTGCTGACTGTAGCCCTGAGCTACAAGCCTTGCTTTGTTCCTGACTACATTCCCTTGTTCATCCATCTTGTTTCTGAAGACCCATCTTGTTCCAATGGTCTTTTGACTCTTTGGATGAGGCACTAGCTCCCATACATCGTTTCTTCTGAATTGATCGAGCTCCTCTTGCATTGCGCTCATCCAGAATTCATCGTACTCAGCTTCAGCGAAATTCTTCGGTTCTTGAACTGAGACAAAAGCGACATTGCTGAGGTACTTCCTGAGTTGATTCCTCGTCATCAGGGTATTCCCAGCAGAATCAAGGATTGCACTTTCTGAGTGCCCTCTTGGGATCCTTATCTCTTTAGGTAGATTCATGTCTTGTGCTGTCTGTGTTTCAACAATCTCTGCAGAAGTAGATGGGTCAGTAAAAGTAATCTTAGGTTCACTCTTACTCTTGGTCAGCCTTTTCGTGAATGACTCAGTAGCTGGTTCTTGGTTAGCGGTGGTTACTGAGTGTGGATCATCTTCGGTCAGCGGCTGGTATCTACCTGTAGGGTCAGTTTCGTCGAACTCTACATGTACTGACTCTTCTAAGATTTGAGTTCGCTTATTAAAAACTCTGTATGCTTTGCTGTTTCTTGAGTAGCCCAAAAAGATAGCCTCATCAGCTTTTGAATCAAACTCTGCTAAGCTATCTTTGGTATTTAAAATAAAACATCAACAGCCAAAGGCCCGAAAGTATCCAATATTGGGCTTTCGTCCTTTCCAAAGTTCATAGGGGGTTTTCTTTAATATAGGTCTAACTAGAGCCCTATTAAGAATGTAGCATGCTGTGTTAACAGCCTCTCCCCAAAAGTACTTTGGAAGCCTATGCTCATCCAGCATTGTCCTGGCTATTTCAACCAGAGTTCTGTTCTTCCTTTCTACAACCCCATTTTGCTGAGGTGTTCTAGGAGCAGAAAAATTGTGGTCAATGCCGCTGGCTTCACAGAATTCAACAAACTTTTGGTTTTTGAATTCTCCACCATTATCACTACGGATGTGAGCTAATTTTAGGTCTTTTTCATTTTCAATTTTTCTAACCAAATTTGAAAATGTCTCAAAGGTTTCATCCTTGCTGGTCAGCAAGATGACCCACGTTTACCGAGAGAAGTCATCTACAATGACCAAGGAAAATCTTCTTCCACCCAGACTCAGCGGCTGGACTGGACCAAAGAGATCCAAGTGTAGTAACTCTAACGGACGTTTAGTTGAGACAATATTTTTACTATGAAAAGATTGTTTGGTTTGTTTTCTAGCTTGGCAAGCGTGGCATAATTTATCTTTTTCAAATTTAAGTTCAGGCAGTCCCTCAACCAATTGCTTTCTTGCTAGTTTGGCCAGGAGGTCCATGCTTACATGACCAAGTCTCCTGTGCCATAGCCAGGAATTCTCTTCCTTTGATACTAAGCACACAGTTTTTGAAAACTTTTTCTCTAAGTCTAGCATAAAGACATTATCTATCCGAGGGGCAGTTAAAATTAACTCATTTGTTTTACCCTCGTATATTTTACATCCAGTAGCATCAAATATAACTTTTCTCCCATTGTCACATAGCTGAGCTACGCTGAGTAAGTTATATTTGAGTCCGCTGACTAGGGAGACAGATTCAATAGTAGGATTACCTCCAATGGTTCCTGACCCTACTATCTTACCCTTCTTGTTGTCTCCAAAACTTACGCTCCCTCGTCGTTTACGCTCAAACGTGATGAACTGAGTTTCATCACCCGTCATATGCCTTGAGCATGCGCTGTCAATATACCACATCTTTGACTTCTCAGCACACCTCAGGCTTACCTGCATTGTAACTAGTTACTCTTAGGTACCCAATTCTTTTTGGGTCCTTGCTTGTTAGGTGCAACAGGTAAAACATCATATTTTATTTTATGGCGACATACATGGACAGTATGGCCATTCTTTCCACAGAAGTCACAGCTGACCTTCTGTTTAGGATGTTTCACTGACTTGTCAGCACCCCAGTGCTAAGCGTGCCAGCACACCTTAGTGGTGTGTCCTTTCTTCCCATAAAAGTCACACTGGACTTTTCGCTGGGGATTCCATCTCTGCTGAGTACCTTGGTACTGAGTTCTCAGAGGAATGTTTCTTTTAATTGGAACCTTTAATTGGTTCTGGATAGTTGTGACATCCTTTCTCAGTTTCTTTGAAACTGATTGGACTTCAGAGACAGACTCATGTATGATTTTCATGTTATCATGCAACGTTGAGTTGTCCTGAAGAAGGTATCTGAGGTCACTCAGTTTGACCTCTTCAACCTCATCACAGCGCCTGCTGAGTGCTCTAATTTTCTTATTACACTTTTTGATAAGTGTATAGAGATCACTCAGGGCATTACCCATTTCGTTTCTGAGCAGAGAAAGTGATATTACCTCATTTGATTGCTCCTCATCGTCAGTTTCAATGGAGGGGTCAGCATGATCAGAGACGCATGGCTCAGCAAGTTCGTCAGCCATGAAGCATATCTTCGTTGACTCGGTGGCCTCAGCTTCTATTGATGAAGACTCATCACTGTCGCTCCAAGTAGCCACCATTGCCTTCTTCCCACTCTTCTTGTCTTTCCTCAGTGTGGGGCAGTTTAACTTAATATGGCCAGTTTGATGGCACTCAAAGCATGTAATGGGCTTTGAGCTGTCCTTTTTGTATTTGCTGTCGCTTGAGTCAGCTTTATACTTATCAAACTTTCTGTAAGTCTTCTTGGAGTATTTATCATTTTTCCTGAATAGCCTTTTCATCTTCCTTGTGAACATGGCCATCTCCTCATCATCAGTTGAGCTCCCGTCAGTGGAGTCAGCTTTCATGACAAGGGATTTCTGCTTCTTGTCTTTAGCTTTTTCCTTCACCTCAAAGTTTTTCATGGATATCTCATGGGTCAGCAACGAGCCGATGAGTTCGTCATATTTGTAGGTGGTTAAATCCTGAGCTTCCTCAACCGCTGTCTTCTTTGCTTGCCAGTCTTTAGGAAGACTCCTGAGTATCTTTTTGACTTGTTCTTCCTCAGTGAAGATTTTCCCAAGTCCCTTGAGCTCATTAATGATGTTGGTAAACCTTGAATTCATATCTGAAATGCCCTCATCATTGTTCATCTCGAACAGCTCGTACAATCTCATCTGCTGATTCACCTTGGACTCATTTACTTTATTGGTTCCCTCGTAGGTGACTTCCAGCTTATTCCAGATCTCTTGCGCCGACTCACAACCTGAGATTTTATTATTTTCTGCAGCATCGAGCGCACAGTGAAGCATATTGATAGTCGAAGCGTGATTTTGAAGCTTCTTACGATCATCCTCTGTCCATTTGGCCTCAGCTTTTACAACTGTTTGGCCCTCCACAACTTCGACAGGTACAAATGGGCCTTGGACTATAGATAGCCAGGCACTCATGTTTGTAGCCTGAATGAAATTTTTCATCCTATTCTTCCAGAAGGTATAGTTTGACCCGAAGAATAGGGGAGGTCTAGTAATGGACAGCCCCTCAGGCAGTATCTGAGTTGTTTGGTTTCCAGGGAGAAACCGAGTGCTATTTTCGCCCATGGTAGGGATCAGCTCAAGGTTGTTAGACCTTTTACAGTGAGCTTTTGAAGCTCTGATACCACTTGTTGGTCCCTTGTAAGGTTGCAAGTATAGTTCCAAGGGGGGGTTAGGAACTATTTAAACTTTTTCGCAATTAGGGCAGACTTCTTTTTCTAAAGAAAAATGTTTTAACAGCGGCGCTGAGTAAACAGCAAGATACTGGCTTAGTCAACTGGTGACTGGGTCAGTTCTTAGCTTGAGTCAGGAGATAACACTTAGAGTCTATTCCTGAGCTCAGACGTTTAACGCGCACAACTCAACTTGACCTCTTTACTTGGTCAGTTTTTGGTTATTTTAAGCAAGCAATATATATAAGGAGTTAAAGGTAAGAAATACTTCACTCAGCAGATTTATCCAGGTTCGGCTTCTTCTAAGCCTACGTCTTGTCCCCGGAACACGTTCCGAGATTTCGAATCCTCTACTAAGCTCTTTAAAGGTAGAGCCTCAAACCTTTTACAATCTTAGCAACTGAGTATGACAAGAGTACCTTCCTCTATACCTCTACTCAATCCTAATCTCACGCTGAGTACTAAAACCGAGTACTCAGCCTCTCCTTTCTATCTCTAGAAATGATAAGTGTTTTTGTCCTATATAAAGATTTGCTAAGACACTTTAGACGATTGAAACAATCACTCTAGACTTTTACACAGATATAAGAATTGTAGTGTAAGATTTGCTTTGCTTCTTTGCTTGCAGAACTTGTGTAGAAATTTGGTCAGCGTAATGGCTTGATCAAGTTCTGTTGTAGAATGAAGCTTCTGATGGCACTATTTATAGAGACGTCTGGGCATCGGTCATTTCGAATTTTGAAATAACCGTTGGAGGGAAACGGCTACATGTCATTGTCATCCTGACTTGCTCAGAGCTCTCGGCCAATCAGATTTGTGTATCTTCTGTCCTCGGTCAGCTCAGCAGGTTGTCTCTCTTTTTATGGTAAAGTCAACTGGACAGCATACTGTGTCGTCTGAACTTTACCCAAAGTAGAAATACTTTGTCTGGAGGTTTTCATTTGCCAGCTGCTGTCTTGTACGCTTTGTCGAGACTACTCAGCAGCTTCATCTTAAAGTTGTTCCCGAAGGTCTTCTAGATCCTTCTTTTGCTGAGTTGCGTTTTGTTCAAAACGGCAACGTCTTGACACACGCAGACCGAGTTGTTTGACTTGGGCCTTGACTTCCGTATTGGGCTTGGGCCTTTTAATTCTTGTGTCTTATAAACAATTTTAACTCAACATTGAACAAACACATTAGTAGAATAAATCAAAGCATTTAAACTTAGTGTGTTTAGAATATGTATTTCAATTATACTTAAACAATTTTGTCAAATCAAAATTATGTGGAAAGGTGTTTCAACATCAATCACCAAAGGTTTGTTAATTAGCATAGGGAAAACAAATTGGGAATGTTTCCTTACGAACAAGCAAGCCAAGTTCCTCCACAACCCTCTAGCTCACGAGATGAGGTGCTGTCCCTTTTGAAAGGAATATCAGCCCGACTTACAATCAATGAGGAGGTTTGCAAGGACTTGAGCAACCAATTGGCTCAAATAAACCATGAGATGCAAGAGCACTCCCGAGATGCTCTCCCAAGCATAAAGGAAAACATAGAAATCCCACAAAGGGAATCAGCTCAAGCCATCTCTTTGAGGAATGACGAAAAGGTAGAACCAAGTCCACTGTCACATGCATCACTCAAGGTAAGTGAAGAACCGGAAGCGGTAAGCAACCCCAGTTCAAAATCTGAAATTCTAAATCATGTGATAGAAATAAATGATCAAATCGAAGCTTGTGCATATCAACTACCTTTTCCTCAAAAGTTAGAAAAGTTTGGATTTACTCCTTGTTCAGAAGTTTTCATTCTCTTCGACCTACCAAGAGAATCCAAAAGGGAGCAAACCAAACTTTTTCATAATATGTTTAAATTCGGCCTCCTACTTTCATTAAACTTATTTGAGGCTCTTAATCCGTTTTGTAGGTACGGGTTATTTGTTAAGGAGTTCGAGTTCCTAACGCGAGTAGAAGCATACACCTAGGCGGGAATTCTATGTCGAGCTCACCGACTATAACGTAGCGCTTCTTGGGAGGCAACCCAAGTTTTAATAAAACTTTTCAGGTTTATTTTATTTATATTATACATTGATATTTTAGTCTAGTTGTTTAGTTTTCTTTTATTTTTTATTTTTTATTTTTTTTTAAGTGTTCAGGTTTAAAAAAAAAATTAAAAAAAAAAATTTGGCCCTAGGAGGCCCTGCTCGCCGCGAGCTGGGCGCTGCCGCCCAGCTCGCGCTGGGCGCTGCCGCCTAGCCCGCCGCTGGGCACTGCGCCCAGCCCGCCGCTGGGCACTGCCGTCCAGCCCGCTGCTCGGCCGAGATAAGCAACGGTTCGGAATTTTTTCCCGAACGGAGCTGAAATAAATAAATATATAATAAAAAAAATAAAGAAAAAAACAAAAAAATTTGGCACCGCAAATCATCAAGTTTTTGGCAATTGCGATAAAATCAGTAAGTTGTCTTCTCCACCCTAACTTTTTACACTTGTTCTTTATGGTTTGGGATGCAATGTTGGAACTTATTGCATATTTTTAGTGTGAGGGGGAGGGGTAGACAAACTTACAAAAATTTGTATAATTTTTAAATTTTTGTTGCGCCTTGTCTAGTTTAGTTTTGCGTTTTTCGGGTCTTATTTATGTTTTGCATGTTTAGGACCTAAAACCGTGAACCTCCTTCGAATCTAAACTTCGTTATTTGTCCTTGAGGGCTGAGAACCGAATCTAAGATTGCATGACAACTAGTTTAGGTGTAGGACACAATCCTTGTATCTGTAAAAGCATGAGCTAAAGTTGCATTTAGACCCTACTTTTGAAGAAATGCTAAAATCATTACTTAGGTAGATAACTTAAGAATTGAAGGCATGTGATATTAAACTTGAGTTTGGGGAGAACTAGTAAACACAATATTGAAACCCAAAGAATTGTGAGTTGAATTTGAGCCCAAGAGCGAACATCAAAAACCTCTTTTTCTTGACATTTTTGTGTGAATGCTTTGGCTTGTGGAAAGATTATAGATTTTGCACCTAATACTGTGTTGAACCTACATGCAATGATTTGAGATGGTAGACGATGAAATCAGCCTCATTAGAATTAACCCTTTTCTTTACCTTATTTTTTCTTTTTCATCCACTCTAGGAAGCCCCTTTGAGCCTATATTTTTGTAGTTTGTAGATTTTTCTTTCATCCTAACCCAATTTTTGCAAACCATCACTTGGTTTGTTACTTAACCCAGTTTTTGCAAAGCTCGAATTGAGCCTTTGTTTTCTTCTAGCGCTTTATCCTTGTTTATGGCATCATAGTAGCAAGCCAAAAGGCCAAGAAGTGATTGAGCAAGGCTATCTAAAAAAAATAAAGAAAAACAGAAAAAGAAAAGAAAAGAGACGAACAAAGAAGGAGAACTCTATCTCCCAGTTCTTAAAATCAAAACGTCTCAAAGAAAATATAACGAATAAAAAGCTCAGTCACTTCATACTCGCTAAAGCCATTTTAACTTCGTTTTTCTAGCGCTAGAACTATTAACCCTTGTTGTACCTTTAACCCTCTAACCACATTACAACCCCAATTCGAGGCTGTTTTTGATATCATCGGAGTCATATAGCATAGTAGAGGAACTCGGATGAACGTGCAAAATCAACGTAATCCTAAGCAAGAACATAAGCCGAGAGTAAACACTTTAGCCACTAAAATTGTGTGAAATGAGTGAACTACCTATGGTGAGGTGTTTTACTTAGCGATCCCCTCAAGCTCGTTTAATTGAACATGTGCCCTTTTTCTTAAAACATATGACCTATGATAATTGAAATGCGGCTTTTGGATATCGTGTCTCTACTTTGTATTTCCGAATGCATGTAATTACAGATGCTGATAGCTCCCATTTATATAGGGTTTTTAGGATTAATTTAGTTTGTTTTCCCTTTGTTTCTATTTAATTTCAGTATCGTTTTATTACTTTTTAGTTAAAATTAGTAATTTCCTTTATTTTTGGCATTTTCGGTGTTTTCAGGGATCATCAGGGACTTTTCTCGCATTTCCAAACCAGACCAAAGCCCATTGGAGAATTACCGGACTTTTCAGGGACCATCGGAGCACTTTTGGGATTCATCAGGGACCATTAGAGCATCTTTCGGAAGCCCAGGGACTCAAAAGGATAAAAACCGGAGTTTAATCCCCCAAATGGGACCTGTCTCGGCGAGACACAGACTGTCTCGTCGAGACAGGCCCTCGTCTCGTCGAGACAGGCCTTGTCTCGACGAGACGCGGCGCGCCTTCCCCTTTGCTGAAATTCGCGGATCAAGGCCCTAAAAGCCCATTTAACACTTTGTAAATGTCATTTTTACCCCTGAGGCATTAGGGTTTCCTTCCTAACTCTATAAATAGGGAGCTAATCCTAATCTTTCAAGGGGGATTAGCCACTTAATAAATTGGAGAGCCGCTAGGGCTTTCTCTCCTCCACAATGTAGTTTTATTTCTTTTTTTAGATTAGATTTTCCTGCTTTCTAGGTTAGATTAATTTCAGTCTTTATTTCTTATTCAAGAACAATTTATGGGAGAAGTTCCAGATCTTCTATTTTTGTAATCAGAATCGACAAGCGGGTTTTGGATTTCTATCTCTCCCTCTTATCTTTTCCTTTTATATTCAATTGAAGCTTTTTCCATTATTCATGATTTCCTCCTATTTTGATTGGTTTGTCTATGAACTGATCTCCATCCAATTTGGGATGGGGATGAAATTGATTATATGAATTTGTATGATTAGGGATCTAGGACCTTTGATTGATCAGTTTATGCATGCTTAATGCCTAGATATTGTTAGGAACAGGATTTATGCTAGAATGAACATTGATAATGATCAACTAGCCTGTTTATGTATATAATATGCCTAATGCCTGTTACCCTGACATTAAATAGGATTATAGATAGATGAGAACCTGACCACGGAATCGTCTATACCGAACTTGTGTAAATCTGACTTCGCTAGAGACCACTAGGAATGAGGCTTTGTGACTGGGCTACGGCTTTAGCCTTAGTTGTCAATAAACCTAATGCTTTGCATGACCTAGGGTATATGCCTAATCAAGCCGTCACCCGAATGCATGTGAATAGGAAGGACAATACTGATCATATTAGTCTTTCACTTAGGACAATTACCTTCAATCATTGGTAAAACACAAATCTGAACTCCCTAAACCCATACCTAGGATTTAATCAAAGGAATCCTCAACCTATATTGTGCCATCCGTCAATTCACCTTCTATCCTGTCAATTGTTCACTTTATTTTGTTATGTTTATTGCTTTTAATTCAATTAGTTAGTTATTCAAAAACCCAACTTTTATCCAACCCTCTAAACAATTAGATCATTCTAGGTAGATTTATTAGTTATAACGAATAGTCTTTGTGGTTCGATCTCGTGCTTAGCACAATATTACTTGTTGCGATAGGATACACTTGTCCTATTAAATGCTATATACTTTACGAGCATCAGATGCTCGAAATTGTGTCAAGCACCTAGTCAAACCGGGAGGTTTTCTAGCTTGCTTGTGATTGCGGGTTTAGTTTTTTTTAGTTTACTTGGGGACAAGTAAAGTTTTAAGTGCGAGGAGGTTTGATAGGGGTCAAAAACCCCTATCTTTGGGTACGGTTTTAGAACGGTTTTTAGCGTTATTTAGTTAATAAGCGAGCAATTCTCGCATTTAAATGCTTTTGTGTGAGTTAGTTAGAAATTGGAAATGCTTTATTTACTTTTCGTTGTTCATGCTCGCTTTATGATCAATTTAGGCAAATACGGCCAAAATGGCATGCATATTATAATTCCGTTATCTTTTGAAGCTAATTGATCCGTCAAAAGTCGCACCAAACGAAGCGTTTGCTCAAAATAAGCGATTGGCGGGTCAATTTAGCCTTTGGACTAATGTTGTTTGGAGTTTATGTGCGTGTGCAGGTTAAAACATGATCAATTTCAGACAAAAATCGTGTCTCGGGGACCCTCGGCAGTCGCTAGGCGAATTGAGCATCGGTGAGCAGTGATGCGTCCCCACCTAAGGTTAGAGATGGGAGCTCACTAAGGGATAAGTGTACCCCGTCGTTATCAAGTAATAAATTTCTGGGTTTAAGTCCAGGTTATCGTCCACAGGATTTATTTCTGCAAGTACCGAATTACTAAGTCTCGGATGTTATCTAGGCTTAGGGGGTTTTGAGTTTGGTTTTGTTTAATTAATCTACTCCTAGGTTGAATTACACTAATTCTAATTAAGTTATCTAATTCTAGCTAAGTTATTCTAAGCCTAACTAAATTACTCTACCCCTAATTGATCTTTTACCAAAGCAATTAACTGAATGAACATGAAGGAATACGATGATAACAATGATAGAGTGTTTAAGCAATTGAATTGAAACTAAGTCGCTTATGTCCAAGGCGATTAACCCGACCTATCCTCCTAAAGTCCCTAGTTCGTGATTCTCTTGTAAGGCCGAAACTAGCTCTAAGGCTCAGTAATTTGGGCTTAATCTTCTATAGGGTCGTCAATCCTATAGGCACTGACTAGGTCAGATTCAGCTCGCAATATGTGCCAACCTAATTTTGGGATTATCGAATGAGTTAAACCAATCAGACAAAGCGTAAGACAAAGATTAAAACATCAAAACAGTTGAATAAACAAAATCTATATTATATATCAAAGATGAAGGAATTGTCACGAAGTTACAATAAACCTAGAATTCATAGCATGTATCAGAGGCTAGACAGAATTTAAAAGAAGAAAAATCCCTTTCAGGGAACCTGTCTACCAATGCAGGCGTCTTTCTAGGATTTAAGGATGGAGCTTGAGTAATCCTCAGTGAACGGAGCTTCGGAGGTGTCTTCAACGGAGGTTTGAAGGTTATGGAGGAGGTGGAGAGGATTTCTCAAGGTGGAAGCTAAGCTAATTACAAAAGTAAAAGATATCTAATTTACAATTGGAAATTCCTATTTATAGCCGCGTCTCGGGTCTCGTTTTGACCTAATTTCGTGTCCTTGTTGGTGTAGGAAGATGTGTGGCCGAACGTGGCTTCGTGGGGGCGGAATTGGTCTTTTTGACCAATTCCCGCAGGTCTGCTCACCGAGCAGGATTGCGACGAGCAGCCCCTGCTCGCCGAGCAGGCGCCTGGTGGCCTGCTCGCCGAGCAGGCTCCTGCTCGCCGAGCAGGCCTCCAGGGGCCTGCTCGGCGAGCAGGCACAGCCTGGGCGGTGCCTGGGGCAGTGCCTGGGCAGTGCCTGGGCTGCTCGCTGAGCAGCGCCCGGGCTGCGCGCCGATGCTCAATTCGCCCGAAGCATGCTCGATCCGTGCCGAGTGACTTCTATACCCTTTTTCGTCCGAACTTACACCTGCACACGCATAAAAACTCCAGAAAACATTAGTCCAAAAGCCAAATTGATCCGTCAATCGCTTATTTTGAGCAAACGCTTCGTTTGGTGCGACTTTTGACGGACCAATTAGCTTCAAAAGATAACGGAATTCTAATATGCATGCTATTTCGGCCGTATTTGCCTAAATTGATCACAAAATGAGCCTAAACGACGAAAAGTAAATAGAACGTTTCCAATTTCTAACTAACTCACACAAAAGCATTTAAATGCGAGAATTGCTCGCTTATTAACCAAATAACTCTAAAAACCGTCCTAAAACCGTACCCAAAGATAGGGGTTTTTGACCCCTATCAAACCTCCTCGCACTTAAAACTTTACTTGTCCCCAAGTAAACTAAAAAACTAAACCCGCCATCACGAGCAAGCTAGAAAACTTCCCAGTTTGACTAGGTGCTTGACACAATTTCGAGCATCTGTAATTACATGCATTCGGAAATACAAAGTAGAGACACGATATCCAAAAGCCGCATTTCAATTATCATAGGTCATAGTTTTAAGCAAATGGACACATGTTCAATTAAACGAGTTTAAGGGGATCGCTAAGTAAAACACCTCACCATAGGTAGTTCACTCATTCACACAATTTTGGTGGCTAAAGTGTTTACTCTCGGCTTATGTTCTTGCTTAGGATTACATTGATTTTGCACGTTCATCCGAGTTCCTCTACTATGCTACATGACTCCGATGATATCAAAAACAGCCTCTAATTGGGGTTGTAATGTGGTTAGAGGGTTAAAGGTACAACAAGGGTTAAAAGTTCTAGCGCTACAAAAAAAACAAAGTTCAAATGGCTTTAGCAAATATGAAGTGACTGAGCTTTTTATTCATCCCTTATTTTCTTCTTTTGGGATGTTTTCTTGAGACGTTTTTTATTTTTAGGAACTGGGGAATGAAGTTTTGTTTTCCCTTTTGTTCGTCTCTTTTCTTTTCTTTTTTCTGTTTTTCTCTCCCTTTTTTTTTCTTTTTGGGATAGTGATGCTCATTCACTTCTTAGCCTTTTGGCTTGCTACTGTAATGCCATAAACAAAGATAAAGCGCTAGAAGAAAACAAAGGCTCAGTTCGAGCTTTGCAAAAACGAAGGTTAAGTAGCGAACCAAGTTGTGGTTCGCAAAAACGGGTTAGAACGAAAGAAAGATCTACAAACTACAAAAAAATGTCGGCTCAAAGGGGCTTCCTAGAGTGGATGAAAAAGAAAAAAAATAAGGTAAAGAAAAGGGTTAATTTTAATGAGGCTGATTCATCGTTTATCATCTCAAATCATTGCATGTAGGTTCAACACAGTATTAGGTGCAAAATCTGTAATCTTCCACAAGTCAAAGCATTCACACAAAAATGTCAAGAAAAAGAGCTTTTTGATGTTCGCTCTTAGGCTCAAATTCAGCTCGCAATTCTTTGGGTTTCAATTTTGTGTTTACTAGTTTTCCCCAAACTCAAGTTTAATATCACATGCCTTCAATTCTTAAGTTATCTACCTAAGTAATGATTTTAGCATTTCTTCAAAAGTATGGTCTAAATGCAAACTATAGCTCATGCTTTTACAGATACAAGAGTTGTGTCCTACGCCTAAACTAGTTGTCATGCAATTTTAGATTCGGTTCTCAGCCCTCAAAGATAAATAACGAAGTTTAGATTCGAAGGAGGTTCACGGTTTTAGGTCCTAAACATGCAAAAACATAAATAAAGCAAAAACAAAACACCAAAACGCAAACCTAAACTAGACACGACGCAACGAAAATTAAAAATTTATACAATTTTTGTAAGTTTGTCTACCCCTCCTCCTCACACTAAAATTATGCAATAAGTTCCAACATTGCATCATAAATCATGAAGTACGAGTGTAAAAAGTTATGGTGGAGAAGAAAACTTACGGATTTTATCGCAATCGCAAAAGCTTGACGATTTGCGGTGGCAAAATTTTTTTATTTATTTATTTATTTATTTTAGCTTCGTTCGGGATTTAAAAAAAAAATCTCAAAAAAATTCCTTATCGCGGCCGAGCACCGCCGCTGGGCAGCAGTGCCCAGCGGCCAGCGGCAGGCTGGCGCAGTGCCCAGCGGCGGGCTGGGCGCCAGCGCCCAGCGCGCGGCGAGCTGGGCCTCCTGGGGCCAATTTTTTTTTTTTTTTTTTTTTTTTAAACCTGAAAACTTAAAAAAAAATAATAAATAAATAAATAAATAAAAATAAAAATAAAAATAAAAGAAAATAAAAGAAAACTAAACAACTAAAAAAAAATATTTATTTATTATTATTATTATTTTTTTTAAACGAACACTTAAAAAAAAACGCAAAAGAAAACTAAAAAAACTAAACTAAGAGATCAATGTATAATCTAAATAAAACAAACCTGAAAAGTTTTATTAAAACTTGGGTTGCCTCCCAAGAAGCGCTACGTTATAGTCGGTGAGCTCGACATAGAATTCCCGCCTAGATGTATGCTTCTACTCGTGTTAGGAATTCAAATTCCTGAATAAATAATCCGTACCTACAAAACGGATTAAGAGCCTCTAATAAGTTTAATGAAAGCAGGAGGCCGAATTTAAACATATTATGAAAAAGTTTGGTTTGCTCCCTTTTGGATTCTCTTGGTAGGTCGAAGAGAATGAAAACTTCTGAGCATGAAACAAACCTAAACTTTTCTAATGTTTGAGGAAAAGGTACTTGAGATACACAAGTTTTGATTTGATCTTTTATCTCTACCACATGATTTAGAATTTCAGATTTTGAACCGGGGTTGCTTACCGCTTCCGGTTCTTCACTTACCTCGAGTGATGCATGTGATAGTGGACTTGGTTCTACCTTTTTGTCATTCCTCAAAGAGATGGCTTGAGCTGATTCCCTTTGTGGGATTTCTATGTTTTCCTTTATGCTTGGGAGAGCATCTCGGGATTGCTTTTGCATCTCTTGGTTTATTTGAGCCAGTTGGTTGCTCAAGTCCTTGCAAACCTCCTCGTTGATTGTAAGTCGGGCTGATATTCCTTTCAAAAGGGACAGCACCTCATCTCGTGAGCTAGAGGGTTGTGGAGGAACTTGGCTTGCTTGTTCGTAAGGGAACATTCCCAATTCGTTTTCCCTGTGCTCATTGACAAACCTATTTGGAGGCCTCAATATGTTAGGGTTCCCGTAGGACAGATTTGAGTGTTGAGGTCTCCTCCAATCACTACCATAAAAGCTGTAAGAATTGGGGTTAGAATTATACCTTTGGTGATTACCCACAAAACTTACACTTTCATTGGTGTTGAGGCTCAGATTTGCCATCAAGATATCCATTTTCTCATTTAAGTCGGCCATAGAGGGATTGGGAGCCTCATTCTCCAGGGTATGAATGTATTATCTTGATGGGATAGTAAACTTTTGAGCTTGCCACTCGACTTTTTCTTGCCAATTCATTGATCAGAGAATGCTGAGAAAAAGTGAAGTTCTAGCACAAAAGTTGATAAGTAACAGTATACAGATATGAACAAGTATAGAAACGTATAAAGAAATCATATATCAACAAGTATAAACGATATAAACAAAGATATTCACAATGAATGCCTAAACTAACAAATCAACCTTTGGTTCGATATTGCAGAAGAAATAAATCCCCGGCAACGGCGCCAAAAACTTGATGCGTCCCCACCTAAGGTTAGAGATGGGAACTCACTAAGGGATAAGTGTACCCCGTCGTTATCAAGTAATAAATTTCTGGGTTTAAGTCCAGGTTATCGTCCACAGGATTTATTTCTGCAAGTACCGAATTACTAAGTCTCGGATGTTATCTAGGCTTAGGGGGTTTTGAGTTTGGTTTTGTTTAATTAATCTACTCCTAGGTTGAATTACACTAATTCTAATTAAGTTATCTAATTCTAGCTAAGTTATTCTAAGCCTAACTAAATTACTCTACCCCTAATTGATCTTTTACCAAAGCAATTAACTGAATGAACATGAAGGAATACGATGATAACAATGATAGAGTGTTTAAGCAATTGAATTGAAACTAAGTCGCTTATGTCCAAGGCGATTAACCCGACCTATCCTCCTAAAGTCCCTAGTTCGTGATTCCCTTGTAAGGCCAAAACTAGCTCTAAGGCTCAGTAATTTGGGCTTAATCTTCTATAGGGTCGTCAATCCTATAGGCACTGACTAGGTCAGATTCAGCTCGCAATATGTGCCAACCTAATTTTGGGATTATCGAATGAGTTAAACCAATCAGACAAAGCGTAAGAAAAAGATTAAAACATCAAAACAGTTGAATAAACAAAATCTATATTATATATCAAAGATGAAGGAATTGTCACGAAGTTACAATAAACCTAGAATTCATAGCATGTATCAGAGGCTAGACAGAATTTAAAAGAAGAAAAATCCCTTTCAGGGAACCTGTCTACCAATGCAGGCGTCTTTCTAGGATTTAAGGATGGAGCTTGAGTAATCCTCGGTGAACGGAGCTTCGGAGGTGTCTTCAATGGAGGTTGAAGGTTATGGAGGAGGTGGAGAGGATTTCTCAAGGTGGAAGCTAAGCTAATTACAAAAGTAAAAGATATCTAATTTACAATTGGAAATTCCTATTTATAGCCGCGTCTCGGGTCTCGTTTTGACCTAATTTCGTGTCCTTGTTGGTGTAGGAAGATGTGTGGCCGAACGTGGCTTCGTGGGGGCGGAATTGGTCTTTTTGACCAATTCCTGCAGGTCTGCTCACCGAGCAGGATTGCGACGAGCAGCCCCTGCTCGCCGAGCAGGCGCCTGGTGGCCTGCTCGCCGAGCAGGCTCCTGCTCGCCGAGCAGGCCTCCAGGGGCCTGCTCGGCGAGCAGGCACAGTGCCTGGGCGGTGCCTGGGCGGTGCCTGGGCGGTGCCTGGGCGGTGCCTGGGGCAGTGCCTGGGCAGTGCCTGGGCTGCTCGCTGAGCAGCGCCCGGGCTGCGCGCCGATGCTCAATTCGCCCGAAGCATGCTCGATCCGTGCCGAGTGACTTCTATACCCTTTTTCGTCCGAACTTACACCTGCACACGCATAAAAACTCCAGAAAACATTAGTCCAAAAGCCAAATTGATCCGTCAATCGCTTATTTTGAGCAAACGCTTCGTTTGGTGCGACTTTTGACGGACCAATTAGCTTCAAAAGATAACGGAATTCTAATATAAATGCTATTTCGGCCGTATTTGCCTAAATTGATCACAAAACGAGCCTAAACGACGAAAAGTAAATAGAACGTTTCCAATTTCTAACTAACTCACACAAAAGCATTTAAATACGAGAATTGCTCGCTTATTAACCAAATAACTCTAAAAACCGTCCTAAAACCGTACCCAAAGATAGGGGTTTTTGACCCCTATCAAGCAGCCCAGGCGCTGCTCGGCGAGCTGCCCAGGCACTGCTCCTGCTCGCCGAGCAGGCCCTCAGAGGCCTGCTCGGGCGAGCAGGGAGCCTGCTCGCGACGAGCAGTGCTTGCTCGCCGAGCAGCTCGCCCTGCTCGGCGAGCAGACCTGCGGGAATTGGTCAAAAAGACCAATTCCGCCCCCACGACTCCACGACCGGCCCCACGACTTCCTACCTGCATAAGGACACGAAATAGGTCAAGAAAAGGGCCCGAGTCGCGCCTATAAATAGGATTTTTCCAATGTAAATTAGGCATCTTTCATTATTTGTAAATTACTTTAGCTTTCCCCTTGAATTTCCTCTCCATCTCCTCCATCTTCTTCGACATCCATTGAAGCTCCTTCAAAGCTGTTCTCGAGGAATATTCAAGGTCCGTCCTTAAGACCTAGGAAGCCGATTGCAGAGTAGACAGGTTCCTTGAAAGTGATTTTCGTATCTCCTTTTACCTTTCTTTGTTTGTACTCTTTGATACAGTCTATGAATCTTAGGTTAATTGTATCCTGTGACATTTTCCTTCATCTTTAATAATATTTTAGCTCTTATTTTGTTCTATGCTTATTTGTTTAATCTTTGTCTTACGCTTTATTCAATTGGTTTAACTCATTCAAAAGCCCCAAAATCGAGTAGGCACATATTGTGAGCTGAATCTGACCTAGTCAGAGCCTAGGAGATTGACGACCTCTTAGTTGATTAAGCCCAAATTGCTGAGCCTTAGACCTAGTTTCGGCCTTACAAGGGAATCACGCACTAGGAACTTCAGGAGGGTAAGTAGGGTTAATCGCCTTGAATACAAGTGACTTAGATTAGGTTTTTAATCAATAGACCTAATAACCTAACTTTATTATTATCGTTCATACCATGTTCCTTTGGGTAATTGCATTAGTGAAAGATCAATTAGGAGTAGTTTAACTTAATTAGGAGTAGTTTAACTTAATTAGGCGTAGAATAACTTAGTTAGAACTAGTATAATTTAGCTAGGAGTAGCGTAATTCAACCTAGGAGTAGCTTAACTTAAGAAAACAAACTCAAAACCCACAAAGCCTAGATAACACCTGAGACCAAGTAATTCGATACTTGTGGTAAATAAGTCCTGTGGATTCGGTACCTGGACTTTCCAGATTTATTACTTGATAACGACGGGGTACACTTATCCCTTAGTGAGTCTTCTTCACCGAAGGCGCATCACATGTGCCAGATGAAGCACTGCTCAAAGTTTGAGGCCGATGAGGAGGAGTTGACCGTTGGGAATAAGAAATTGGTCAAGATGTAATGAGCCATTTTCTGGGGCTGACCCATGCATGTGCTGGCTATTTCTCCTTTGTGGGTTTTTGGCCTACAAAACTCAACAGGATAGTCAATTTTGGCTTGGTCGTTTGTGGTCCTAAATTCTGTGCCTTTAGCCGGCAGCTTTAGCAGAGTTGCGAGATAGGATGGAGTGATCGTGATGTCCTTGTCCTTGACCCTGGTCACTAAGTGGTCAACATTGTCCTTGTTAACCCTGAGGTTTGTGTAAAATTCCCTTACCAACTGTGGATATGTGTTTCCGGGGAGAGAGAAGAGTTCAGACCAGCCGTTTTTGGAGATCCATTCACAGAAGGGTTTCTCAGCCTCTACGAACCCTTTAGAGAACCAAAGACAGTGGAGTACCTCACATCCCTTAACGCTATTATATACAGGAAGGAATACCTCCTCCTTAGGCTGCTGCTTCTTCTTCTCCTTCTTCTTTCTTGAAGGTGTTGCTTGGTCAGCTTTAGCGTTTTTGCTAGGATTAGTAGCCTTAGATTGGTCATGCTGACCATGTCCTTGAGACTCAGTTGAAGTCTCTTCATAGTCCTGCTGAGCAGGGGAAGGAGGATTTTCATCGGAGCGATTTTTATCGTAATCGGCACCGGAGATGTTTTGAGAATCGTCAGACATGATTTTTAAGAGATTTTGAGAGGATTTGGAATTTAAGAGAGAGAGAGAGAGAGAGAGAGATTGAATGCCAAAGATTTCAGATGTAAAGAGAGTTAGTGGAAAATCATCCACTATTTATAGAGGTGCCGAGTTGATCTGATAGGTCGGAACGATGGTTTGACATCGAGATGATCAATCAACAGTTATCCCTGGCATTTATGACACATTCGGCGCATGTGTTTTCTAATTATTGCGCTTACGTCATCCTAGGTGGCTATTTAAGGCGCGTGCTAGCATTAATTTTGCAAGAGAGTTTACTCAGTTTCGAGAATACTAATCGTTTAAGATTCTGAGTGCACAATTTTACGTAGACGGATTGTGACATGCTTAGTAACTCAGCTTATGATAATCACTCAATATATAAGTCTACTTAGCATAAGGTGATTTTATATTGTTCATATTAGCTCAGCATGCAAAAGTTACATATTAAGCATAAATCACTCAGCATGTGATAATCACTCAACATTCAATTAAATACAGAACTTTATTAAAGAGGATTAGACATACTGATAGCTTCCCTTAGTATGTTAAATTGCTCACGAGCCAGAGGCTTCATAAAGATATCTGCAAGCTGTTCATCTGTTGGAACGTAGGTCAGCTTGATCTCACCTTTTAGTACATGATCTCTGATGAAGTGATGCCTTATGCTGACATGCTTCATCCTGCTGTGTTGGATTGGATTTTTAGATAAGTCAATAGCACTCTTGTTGTCGCATTTGACTTTGATTGTTTCTGTTTTTACGCCATAATCCTCAAGCTGTTGCTTAATCCATAGGACTTGAGCCACACAGCTTCCAGCAGCAATGTACTCAGCTTCAGTTGTTGATAGGTGATGCGGTTTCTGCGAAACCTCACTAAGGGATAAGTGTACCCCGTCGTTATCAAGTAATAAATTTCTGGTTTAAGTCCAGGTTATCGTCCACAGGATTTATTTCTGCAAGTATCGAGCTACTCGGTTTCAAGAGTTATCTAGGCTTAGGGGGGTTTTGAGTTTGTTTTGTTAAATTAATCTACTCCTAGGTTGAATTATCCGATTCTAACTAAGTTATTCTACGCCTAATTAAGTTACTCTACCCCTAATTAAGTTAAACTACTCCTAAGTGATCTTTTACCAATGCAATTAACCGAAGGAACATGAAGGGATACGATGATAATGAAAATAGGATGTTTAAACAATTGAATTGAAACCTAAGTCACTTGTGTCCAAGGCGATTAACCCGACCTATCCTCCTAAAGTCCCTAGTTCGTGATTCCCTTGTAAGGCCGAAACTAGCTCTAAGGCTCAGTAATTTGGGCTTAATCTTCTATAGGGTCGTCAATCCTATAGGCACTGACTAGGTCAGATTCAGCTCGCAATATGTGCCAACCTAATTTTGGGATTATCGAATGAGTTAAACCAATCAGACAAAGCGTAAGACAAAGATTAAAACATCAAAACAATTGAATAAACAAGAACTATAATATATATCAAAGATGGAAACATTGTCACGAAGTTACAATAAACCTATAATTCATAGCATGTATCAGAGGCTAGACAGAATGTAAAAGAAGAAAAATCCCTTTCAGGGAACCTGTCTACCAATGCAGGCGTCTTTCTAGGATTTAAGGATGAAGCTTGAGCAATCCTCGGTGAATGGAGCTTCGGAGGTGTCTTCAATGGAGGTTTGAAGGATATGGAGGAGGTGGAGAGGATTTCTCAAGGTGAAAAGCTAAGAAAATTACAAAGGAAAAAGATATCTAATTTACATTGGAAAAACCCTATTTATAGACGCGGCTCGGCCCTCTTTTTGACCTATTTTCGTGTCCTCATTGATGTAGGAAGTCGTGGGGTTCCTCATGGCTTCGTGGGGGCAGAATTGGTCTTTTTGACCAATTCCCGCAGGTCTGCTCGGCGAGCAGGGCGAGCTGCTCGGCGAGCAGGGCTACTCGCGACGAGCAGCCCCCTGCTCGCCGAGCAGGCGCCTGGCGGCCTGCTCGGCGAGCAAGCTCCTGCTCGCCGAGCAGGCCTCTGGGGGCCTGCTCGGCGAGCAGGCACAGTGCCTGGGCAGTGCCTGGGCGGTGCTTGGGCAGTGCCTGGGCGGTGCTTGGGCAGTGCCTGGGCGGTGCCTGGGCTGCTCGCCGAGCAGCGCCCGGGCTGCGTGCCGATGCTCAATTCGCCGAGCAGCTGCCGGGGGTCCCCGAGACACGATTTTTGCCTGAAATTGATCATGTTTTAACCTGCACACGCACATAAACTCCAAACAACATTAGTCCAAGGGCTAAATTGACCCGCCAATCGCTTATTTGAGCAAACGCTTCGTTTGGTGCGACTTTTGACGGATCAATTAGCTTCAAAAGATAACGGAATTATAATATGCATGCCATTTTGGCCGTATTTGCCTAAATTGATCATAAAACGAGCCTAAACAACGAAAAGTAAATAAAACGTTTCCAATTTCTAACTAACTCACACAAAAGCATTTAAATGCGAGAATTGCTCGCTTATTAACTAAATAACGCTAAAACCCGTCCTAAAACCGTACCCAAAGATAGGGGTTTTTGACCCCTATCAATAGGGCCACTGACGATTGCTTCTTGCTGAACCAAGATACTAGACAGCTTCCTAGGAAGTGACATCCTCCTGAAGTGTGTTGGTCCCGTACAACGTGACAATGTTAGTTCCAAGGGGGGGTTAGGAACTATTTAAAATTTTGTCTGTTAAGGCTGACTTCTTTTCGTTAGAAAAGGTTTACACAGCGGCGCTAAGTAGTTCTAAGCCACAAGCTTAGTCAACTTGTGACTAAATCTGTTTCTTTCCTTGAGTCAGGAGATAACACTTAGAGTCTATTCCTGAACTCAGCTTCTTAGTGCACTCAACTCAGCTTGAGTTCGTTACTTAGTCAGTTTTATAGCAAGGAATATATAAAGGAGTTTAAGGGTTAGAAATATGTTACTCAGTAGACATATCCTGGTTCGGCCTCTCCGCCTACGTCCAGTCCCCGGAACGCGTTCCGAGCTTTTTGAATTCTCTACTGAGCTCTTTAAAGGTAGAGCACGAAACCTTTTACAATATAAGCTGAGTATACAAGAGTACCTTCCTCTATACCTCTACTCACTCCTATAACTACCGTTGAGTACTATAACCGAGTACTCAGCTTCTCCTTTCTATTCTTCTAGAAATGATAAAGTGTTTGTCCTAAACAACAATTGCTAAGACACTTTAGATGAATTGCAATCACTCTAGACTTTTACACAATGATTGGAAATTGGTGTAAGATTTTTGCTTTGCTTTTCTCACAGAACTTCAAGTATGAATTTGGTCAGCGTTTCGACTAGTTGAAGATCTGTATAGATTGAAGAAAATGAGAGGCCTTTATATAGTGACACTTCAAGCACCGGTAATTTCGAATTTCAAAATAACCGTTGGAGGCTAACGGCTTCCTGTCATTGTCACTCAGGACGTGCTCAGTGTCGTTGGCCAATGAGATTCTTGCATCTTCTGTCTACGCCAGTGATCAGCAGCTTTTCGTCATATAAATAGAATGTTTCGACATTTATGGCAAAGTCTTCCAGACAACTTCCTGCGCCTTCTGAACTTTACCCAAAGTAGAAATACTTTGTCTCCAAGTTGATTATGTTCTTCCGCTGACTTGTACTTCTTGTCGTTCGACTCAGCAGCTTCATCTTGAAGCAATTGATAGAAGGCTTCTCGATCCTTCTTCATGCTGAGCTTGTGCTTCGCTTTGAACGACTGCGTTTATCCTCTTGGGCCGTGTGGTCTTGATCTGTTGACTTGGGCTTGACTTCCACTTATGGGCCTTTAGGCTTTTTATCTTAATGTCTTATAAACAATAAACTCAACATTGAACAAACACATTAGTGTGAATAAATCAAAGCATTTAAATTTAATGTGTTAGAATATTTTTTATCATTTACTTAAATAATTTTGTCAAATCAAAATCATGTGGAAAGGTGTTTCAACAAACTCCCCCATTTTGATGTTGGCAAAAATATTCAGTGAAGAACTCAGTGTTGAGCTCCCCCATGATAGTTGACCTTATATTACTCAGGATACTCCCCCGTAAGGGTTGAGATATTGACTTAGTTTTACTTTAAACATTTCAAGGTTTAATCAAGTAAGTCTAAGGTCAGTTTTCAGAAATAGGTCAGCTCATGGAACATATTCTTTTTTAACTCAGTTTATGCGGAAGATTTAGATATCAGAGAGCGCTGAGTATATCTTTGTTCAATGAGTTTTAGTTAAGTGGACATGTAAAAAGAGGTCAACATGAGATGCAAGCATAGTTTTGGATTAAAGTCAGCATAACAAAATACACAAGAAAAATATAAGTCTAACAAAAGGCTAAGTCTAGCATATCTAGTCATTCCTAGTCAAGCTATTTTTTTGTAATTGATCTGGACAGGATGCTCTTTGGCTTTGCCCTTTTGTTTTTGCTGACTTCCAGACGCTTTTTCTTTATGCTGAGTTCTATCAGCTTGAGTTTTCTCCCCCGTTTTGCCACCATCAGAAGGAGGAGGAATGAAGGTGTCATGAATAACAGCATGAGTTAATCGCGAGGAAAATGCCTTAAGCTTGCGTGTGCTTTCATTTATGCCATCAAAAACAGGCACACCATCATCCAACACAGAGCGTGGAACCTTGACCGACGTACTGAGCATACTTAGTAGGTAAGCTTGAGATTTCCCAACCCAGGTTATAGAGTCAGTCAGCATGGCATAGGCTTGATGAAACATCTTAAGCAGAGCCGAGTCATAATACTGACGTTGAGCATTCGAATGACGCACATGCTTGAAGATGGATTGGGAGTATTGCAGCAGCTCATTCGTCTTGAGTTGGTCAGTTTCCATCTCTTCCTTACTCAGGTTGAGTAGACATACAGCCTCACTAATTTGCTCAATGGAGCATTGGGAGGAGGAAGAGAGTTGCTCGTTGGTTTTTGCTTGCTCAGTGTGAAGCTGGTTGAAGAGTTGATGAACTTCGACCGAAGTTGCATACATTGAGTTCGCAGCTGACATAACTTGAAATTGACCCTGAAGAGAGTTTAAGTGATTTACCATTGTCAGCTGGAGTTCGGCCAGCTTTACTATGGAGTCTTGTCTGGGCTGTTAAGACTGTAGAGAAGTCATGACACTTAGAAGATCCTTAAGACCTTTGATCTCTGTGAGGAGCTGAGTGACAGAAGAAAATTGAGTTGGCTCAACATTAACAGACCCAGTGGCATCGGCATTTGTTTGATGAAGGTCCTGGAGAAGAGCTTGAGCTGAGTCAATGATTCTTCGACCAGACTCAGATGCATGAAGACAACTGTAGGATCCATCATTGGTTGGCCCAGATGCCGGAGGACGAGTAGAACCGGATGGAGGAGGTGTTTGGTTCTGCTCAATAGTGGAAGTGCCAGCATGATCAGCGGCTGGTCTTGAATTGACATTCTACACTTGTGGTTGTGAAAGTGGTTGATTGGCAGAAAGTTGTACTTGCTCAGAGTCAGGCTGAAGTTGACTGGATTTAGGAAGTTGGGTAATTTCAGCACTGACCTGAGCAGGTGTTTCCTTAGCTAGCTCAATACGTTGAGGAGCAGGAACATCGAGCACTTGCTCGGTATCACGGTGGCTTGGCGTAGCAATTGAGTCGACATGTTCCTTTGGCTGAGAAACGGAGGCTTGCTTTTCCTGTTGCTCTGGTGGAGACTCAGTGGGATTTGAGAAGAACTTAAACTCCTTTTCAGAGAGATCAGTGATTGTATCCCGTAGTGGTGAGTCATCCATAAGATCAATCACTGGGGATTTATGAGCCTTCTTCTTAAGTCTCTTTAATCTCTTGGTCTTTTGAGGAGTGGGGTGAGCAGGGATGGACTCAATTGAGTCAGTAGGTGAAGTTGCCCCTTGATCAGTGTGATCGTTTGCTGTTGGCTCAGGTTCTTCTTCAACCTGCTCAGTGTAGGTTGTTTTATGTTGTTCAACATTCACTGTCTCCTCAGTGTCAAACTGACCACCCAGTTCTTCTTCTTCCTGTTCAACCTGTGGTTGCTCAATATCAATGCCAAGACTTCGTGCAAAGTGTGAGTCAGTAGGAATGATAAAGTCAGTGGGAGGTGCATTGATGGGACTTAACCCAGAAGAGATTTTCTTCTTCTTTCTCAGTGGTTGCTCATCAGTGTCCTCTTTCTCTTCTACCTCAGGCTTAGCTTGCCTTTTGAGGTTTTCCGTTGACTTAGGTCCAACCTGATCTTGTTGAATTTGAGGCTTAGTTCCTCTGGACACAAACCGAACCTTTTTCGATGGAGAGACAATGTCTCTGGAAGGGCTTTGAACAACTTTCCTCTTTCTGTCCTTCTTGTCAGCTTGAGCTCTCATTTCCTTCTTTCCTTTTCGGGTCACCATCCCCTCGGCTTCCTGAACAGCGGCCCATTTTCCTTTCTTGGGCACAATCGGTTGGTCGTAGACCAAGCCGAACAATGAGGCTGCAGTAATTTCTGTACCCCAGGTGTGGATTTCCTCAACTAAGCTCACTTGATGATCTTTGAGGATTCTGGTAATGATGGAGCCTAACCTAAGGGTTCTAGTGCTCCGTTGAAAACCACCGATAATAAAGACTGGCATATTGATCGGCTAGTAGTTCAGCATGTGCCAGATGAAGAACTGCTCAAAGTTCGACACTGAGTTGGTGGAGTTGACCTTCAGAAAGAGAAAGTTAGTCAGTATGTATTGGGCCATCTTCTGATGCTGACCCATGGAAGTGATGGATACCTCACCTACGTGATCGGCGGGTTTACAGAACTCAACGGGATAATCAATTTTATCCTAGTCACCCAATTTTCTTAGTCTTGCTCCTTCATTTTTTAGCTTGAGCAGTGAGGCAAGGTAAGAAAGGTTGATGAAGATATCCTTTCCTTGAACCTTGGTGACCATGTAGTCCCGGTTGTCATCAGCGGCTCGTAAGTTAGCGTAGAATTCCTTCACTAACTCAGGATAGGTTGCTTCTCGAGTTGAGAACAGCTCAGTCCAGCCGTTCTTTGAGATCCACTCACAGAAGGGTTGCTCAGCTTCCACAAATCCCTTCGAAAACCAACGAGAGTGGTCAACCTTATACCCCCTTATGTTCTCGTAGACCAGGGAGTAGGTGCATTCCACTGGTTTCTTTGCCTTGTCCTGCTTTTGTTTCCCTTTCGAGGAGGTAGCATGGTCAGCCTTGGTTTTCTTGCTCAGTGTAGTGACCTTAGAGTGGTCATGCTGACTAGTTTCTTGAGACTTGGTGGGAGTCTCGCTATATTCCTGCTGAGCAGGAGATGGAGGATTTTCATCGGAGTGGTTGTCATCGTAACCACATCCGGAGATGTTCTGAGAATCGTTAGACATGATTCTTAGAGAGATTTGAGAAGTTTGGGAATTTTTAGAGAGAAGATATGAATACTAGAAATTTCTAAGCGTAAAGAGGTAAAAGTGGGAATTCGTCCACTATTTATAGAGGTGTCGAGTTGATCTGAAGCGTTGAGGTGGCCGTTTGACATCGAGATACTCAATCGACAAAGATTCTGGCATTTATGACACATTCGGCGCATGTATTTTCTAGTTATTGCGCTTACGTCATCCTAGGTGGCTATTTAATTCGCGTGTTTCGCATTAAATTTTGCAACGGATCTTTACTCAGTGTTAAGGATTCCAAACGTTTAATGTTCTGAGTAGTCAGTTCTACGCAAGGAATAGTTCGTGTGTTTAATCACTCAGTGTGTATATCTACTCAACATGTAATAGATATTGATTTAGCATAAATCACTCAGCATGCATATATCACATATTATATTTGGAATTTACTGAAAAGGATTAAACATACCAATGGCTTCTCTAAGTATGTTGAATTGCTCACGAGCCAGTGGTTTTGTGAAGATATCCGCAAGCTGCTCATTCGTTGGGACATAGGTCAGCTTGATCTCTCCCTTGAGTACATGGTCTCTAATGAAGTGATGTCTTATGCTGACATGCTTCATCCTGATGTGCTGGATTGGGTTATTTGATAGGTTAATGAAACTTTTGTTGTCACATTTGACTTCAATTGTTTTAGTCTGAACACCATAATCTTCTAGCTGTTGCTTAATCCAGAGGACTTGAGCAACACAGCTTCCAGCAGCAATGTACTCAGCTTCAGTGGTTGACAAGGCTACTGACGACTGCTTCTTACTGAACCAAGATACAAGACAGCTCCCAAGAAAATGACATCCTAAGTATTGGGATACCATAAACCTGCATTTACTGAGCTTTGCAAATATCTAAGGATTCTTTTTACAGCTATGTAATGAGATTCCTTAGGGTTGGATTGATATCTAGCACAATAACATACTGAGAACTGAATGTCCGGTCTACTAGCAGTTAAGTAAAGTAGAGAGCCGATCATACCTCGGTACAATTTGCTGTCTACTGACTTACCACTCTCGTCAGCGCATAGGACAGTGTCAGTGCCCATAGGGGTAGATATTGGCTTGCAATTATCAAGTTCATATTTCTTCAATATCTCCTTGGCATATTTAGCTTGACTGATGAAGATGCCATTTTCCCTTGTTTGATTTGAAGTCCAAGGAAGAAGTTGAGCTCTCCCATCATTGACATTTCAAACTCAGTCTGCATCTGCTTACTAAATTCCTTGTATATTGACTCGTTAGTGGCACCAAAAATAATGTCATCCACATATATCTGAGCCAGTAGGGTATCTTTACCCTTTCTCTTAATGAATAAGGTTGTATCAGCTTTACCTCTGACATAATTTCTAGTCAGCAGGAAACTGGTCAGCCTCTCATACCAAGCACGTGGTGCTTGCTTGAGACCATACAGAGCCTTTTTGAGTTTATAAACGTGGCTTGGGAATTTGGGATCCTCAAACCCTGGAGGCTGATTAATATAAACTTCCTCGTTTATAACTCCATTAAGGAATGCACTCTTAACATCCATTTGAAATAATTTAAAATTCATATAACTTGCATATGCACATAGAATTCTTATAGCCTCTAGCCTTGCCACTGGGGCGAAGGTCTCACCATAGTCAATACCTTCTTGCTGACTGTAGCCCTGAGCTACAAGTCTTGCTTTGTTCCTGACCACGTTTTCTTGTTCATCTAGCTTGTTGCGGAAGACCCATCTTGTTCCTATGGTCTTCTGGCTTCTTGGATTTGGCACTAAGTCCTATGCTTCATTTCTTCTGAATTGATCAAGTTCTTCTTGCATTGCACTCATCCAGAACTCATCGTGCTCAGCTTCAGCGAAGTTCTTTGGTTCCTGAACTGAGACGAATGCTACGTTGCTGAGGTATCTCATGAGTTGATTTCTTGTCATCAGGGTGTTCTCAGCAGCATCAAGAATGGCACTCTCTGAGTGTCCTCTTGGTATTCCGATCTCTTTTGGTAGAGTGATGTCTTGAGTTGGTTGTGTTTCAACAATCTCTGCAGGTGTAGATTGGTCAGTGAAAACGATTTGAGTTTCGCTTTTACCTTTGGTCAGCCCTTGAGGGAGTGACTCAGAGGCTGTTTCTTGGTCAGCGGGTGCTGAGTATGGATCATCCTCAGTCAGCGACTTGTCTCTTCTTGCAGGGTTAGTTTCATCGAACTCAACGTGTACTGACTCTTCTAAGACCTAAGTTCGTTTATTGAAAACTCTATATGCTTTGATGTTTGTTGAGTAGCCTAAAAAGATGCTTCATCAGCTTTTGAATCAAACTTAGCAAGGCTGTCTTTAGTATTTAGAATAAAACATTTATAACCAAAGGCATGAAAGTATCCAATGTTGGGCTTTCGTCCTTTCCAAAGTTCGTAGGGAGTCTTCTTTAATATGGGTCTGACTAGAGCCCTATTAAGTATATAGCACGCTGTGTTGACAGCTTCTCCCCAAAAGTACTTTGGAAGCCTATGCTCACTCAGCATTGTCCTGGCTATTTCAACCAAAGTTCTGTTTTTCCTTTTAACAACCCCATTTTGTTGAGGCGTTCTAGGAGCAGAAAAATTATGGTCAATGCCACTGGCTTCACAGAATTCAACAAACTGTTGGTTTTTGAATTCTCCACCATTATCACTTCGGATGTGAGCCAACTTTAGGTCTTTATCGTTTTCAAGTTTTCTTACTAAAGTTGAAAACGTCTCAAAGGTTTCATCCTTGCTACTCAGCAAGATGATCCAAGTGTGCCGAGAAAAGTCATTTACAATGACCAAGGAAAATCTCCTACCACCCAAGCTCAGCGGCTGGACTGGTCCGAAGAGATCCAAGTGTAGCAACTCTAATGGACGCTTAGTTGAGACAATGTTTTTACTATGAAAAGATTGTTTGGTTTGTTTTCCAGTCTGACAAGCGTTGCATAATTGATCTTTTTCGAACTTAAGTTCTGGCAGTCCCTCAACTAATTGCTTTCTTGTTAATTTGGCCAGGAGGTCCATGCTTACATGACCAAGTCTCCTGTGCCATAGCCAGGAATTTTCTTCCTTTGACACTAAGCATAGAGTTTTTGAAAATTTCTTTTCTAAGTTCAGCATAAAGACATTATCAATACGAGGGGCAGTTAAAATTAACTCATTTGTTTTACCCTCGAGTATTTTACATCCAGTGTCATCAAATATAACTTTTCTCCCATTATCACATAGCTGAGCTACGCTGAGTAAGTTATATTTGAGTCCGCTGACTAGGGAGACTGACTCAATAGTAGGATTACCACCAACGGTTCCTGATCCTACTATCTTACCCTTTTTGTTGTCTCCGAAACTTACGCTTCCACCTTGTTTACGCACAAGTGTGATGAATTGAGTTTCATCACCAGTCATATGCCTCGAGCATGCGCTGTCAATGTACCACATTTTTTACTTCTTAGCACACCTCAGGCTTAACTGCAATATAGCTAGTTATTTTTAGGTACCCAATTCTTTTTTGGTCCTTGTTTGTTAGGCTCAATAGGTAAAGCATCATATTTAATTTTATGACGACATACTTGGACAGTGTGTCCATTTTTCCCACAGAAGTCACAGCTGACCTTCCGTTTAGGATGTCTCACTGACTGGTCAGCACCCTAGTGCTGAGCATGCCAGTACACCTTTGTGGTGTGTCCTTTCTTCCCACAGAAGTCACACTGGACATTCCGCTGAGGATTCCATCTCTGCTGACTAGTACTCCAGTACTGAGTGCTCAGAGGAGTATTTCTTTTATTCGGAACTTTGAATTGGTTCTTAATAGATGTGATGTCCTTTCTCAGTTTCTTAGAATCTGATTGGACCTCCGAGACAAACTTGTGCATAGTTTCTACGTTGCTATGCAAAGTTGAGTTGTCTTGGAGAAGATTGTTGAAACACCTTTCCATAAGATTTTGATTTGACAAAATCATCCATGATTAAGAGGAAATTAAATTTAAATGCTTTGATTTAATTGTACTAATATGTTTGTTCAATATTGAGTGCAAAAATATATATATAAAGTTAGACAGGACGAAAGTCAGCACAAGCCAAGCTGAGTGGAACGGAACTCGGCATGAAAGAATAGAAGCTGAGTAGAGTAGAACTCAGTATCAGAAGTCTTCTTCAAAGTTGCCAGAACGAAGCTGACCAAATTAGAAAACTCCTTCAGAATTGTATAAACAGAACAAAGCTGACTAAGAAGGAACTCAACATGGAAGTTGAACATTCGAAGATAACGAATGGAGCTGAGTGACAGTCAGGACAGCATAAAGGATCCGTTCACTAAAGGACAAAGTCTGCCAATCTTCTGCACCAATAATTGAAGCCTCGAAAATATACAGAAGACTAATTCCAAGAAACATGGGTCAATGGATTATTGGTAAAAGACAACTGGCACAAAAAGACAAGTCTGATGCAAGAAGACATAACCTGACGCCTGAAGAAAACAGAGGAAGGGAATGGCCGAACAGTCTGAAGCTGACCAGAAGATGTTCCCTAAAAGAGCCGTTTTGGTGTTAACGGCTAAAACAATTCAAATGATCCATCTGCAGATTTCCATCTATAAAAGGACAATCAAGAACCTTGGATCATTGCCGAAGTATCAAAAAAAAATACAAGAGAGAAAATCTTGAAAGCACTCAAATACAAAAAGATCTTACACCAACTTTTCTATTCTCTGTGTAAATGCTAGATTGATTGTTTTGTAATCATCTAAGGTGTTCTTTAGTTGAAAAAGAACAAGTGTGTAATCAATAGAAATATTGAGAGTGTTGAGCTGAGTACTTGGTTGTAAGTATTCAGTGGTAGAAAAATCTAAGTGCTGGGTTGTAGTACTTAGTAGGAGCTGAGTAGACGAATAGAGGACGTACTCTTGCATACTCACTGCCTTGTAAAGGGTTTGTGATCTACCTTGAAAGAGCTCAGTATTGGATTGAAAATCCCAGGAGGAACTGGGGACTAGACGTAGGCAGAGAGGCCGAACCAGGATAAGTCGTGCTGAGTAACTTCTAAACTCTTTCTCTCAATATATATATATATATATATATATATATATATATATATATATGTGTGTGTGTGCATGTGTTGCTTGTGAAATTTACTCAGCTTATAAATTGTTAAAACTGAAACTGAGTAAATCTGAGTGCTGAGTTGGAAGCTGACCTTTCGAGTGTCAATTCCCAACTCTCAAGTCAAGCAGTCTTAGTCAGCATAGAACTAAAACTGTCTGACTAATCAATCGGCCGTGCTGACCAACACGCTGAGTTATCAAACTCTTAAAATAACATTAAGTCAGCATAATTAAAAACGAAAAAGTTACATTAGTTCCTAACCCCCCCTTGGAACTAATTACTAGGGACCAACAAGTGGTATCAGAGCCTAAGCTCACTACTCAAAGATCTAACAATCTTGAGCTGATCCCTAAAAATGGGTGAGAATAGCACTCGTTTCCTTCCCGGGAACCAAACAACACAGATACTCCCTGAGGGACTATCAATAACTAGGCCTCCCCTATTCTTTGGATCCAACTATACATTCTGGAAGAATAGGATGAAGAACTTTATTCAAGCCACTAACATGAGTGCATGGCTTGCAATTGTTCAAGGTCCACACGTGCCATACAAAACTGTTAATAATGCTTCGGCTATCAATATGCTTCACTGTGCTCTAGATGCTGCAGAATACAATAAGATTTCAGGTTGTGAGTCAGCACAGGAGATCTGGAAGAAGCTGGAAGTGACTTATGAAGGCACCAGCAAGGTCAAGGAATCCAAAGTGAACCAACACATGCGATTGTATGAGCTGTTCGAGATGACTAACAATGAGGACATCTCAGCAATGAATGCCAGGTTCACCAACATAATAAATGAGCTTAAAATACTCGGTAAGAATTTCACTGAAGAAGAACAAGTGAAGAAGATCTTACGAAGTCTTCCCAAAAGCTGGCAAGCCAAGAAGATAGCTGTAGAGGAAGCTCAGGACCTGACCACATACAAATATGATGAGCTTATCGGTTCCCTGCTGACCCATGAAATTTCCATGAAAAACTTTGAAGCTAAAGAAAAATCTGAGGATAAGAAACAAAAATCACTAGTGATGAAAGCTGACTCCACAGAAGCTGAGTCAACTGATGATGAGGAAATGGCCATGTTTACTAGAAAAATGAAAAAGTTGTTCAAAAGAAATGAAAGAAATAGTAAGCGGCCATACAAGAGAGGAGACAGATATAAAGCTGAGTCCGGTGACACCATGTACAAAAAGGACAGCTCGAAGCCTGTCACATGTTATGAGTGCCATCAAACTGGGCATATTAAGTCAAGCTGTCCTAATCTGAAGAAAGATAAGAATGGAAGTAAAAAGGCAATGGTGGCCACGTGGAGTGACAGTGATGAGTCGACATCATCTGAAGCTGAGTAAAATGAAACAGCCAACATATGTTTCATGGCAGATGATGGAGCTGACCAATCTCAATCTGAGCAAGCTGACCTCTCTGGAGATTCTGAGCAGGAGGAAAATAACAATGAGGTAACACCCTTACTTTTGCTTAGAAATGAAATGGTAAATGCCCTGAGTGACTTATATACACTAACTAAGAAGTGTAACAAAAAGATTAAGGCACTCAGCAGGCGCTGCGACGAGATTGAGGAGGTCAAATTGAGTGATCTCCGATATCTCCTCCAGGACAACTCAGATTTACATACCAACATGCAAATCATGCATAAGTTTGTCACGGAGGTCCAATCTGAGTGAAAGAAACTTAGAAAGGATGTCACAACCTTACAGAGTCAAGTGAATGGCTCAAGTAGAAATAAACCCCATGCTGAGTACGCAAGTACTAGTCAGCATAAGCAATTCACTCGATGTGAATGTTGTGGAAAAAGGGGGCACACTAAAGATGTATGTTGGCATAACAAGCGGATTGTCCAATGTGACTTCTGCGGAAGAAAAGGGCATTCCACAAAAGTATGCTGGCATGCTCAACACAACAATGCTGACTATACTCAGTACAACCCTCAAATGGTACCTTTTTGTGACTTCTGTGGTAAGCCTGGCCACACTATAAAAGTATGTCGTCACAAGTTGAAATATGACTTTGCACCTGTTTATACTAACAAGAAAGGACCCAAAAAGAATTGGGTACCTAAAAACGAATAGTTTAAAATGCAGGTCAGCTTGACATGCATGGAGAAATCAAAACTTTGGTACATAGACAGCGCATGCTCAAGACACATGACAGGTGATGAAACTCAGTTCATCACACTAGAGCTTAAACGAGGAGGTAGTGTAAGCTTTGAGACAACAAGAAGGGTAAGATAGTTGGCTCAGGAACTATCAGAGGTAACCCTAAAATTGAGTCAGTCTCCTTAGTTAAAGGTCTCAAATATAATCCTCTAAGTGTAGCTCAGCTTTGCAAGAGTGGAAGAAAGGTTATATTTGATGATACTAAGTGTCAAATACTCGAGGGAAAAACAAATGATTTGATTTTAACAGCCCCTCGTGTAGAAAATGTTTACATGTTGAGTTTGGAAAAACAATTTTCAAAAAGTATATGCTTAGTGTCTAAAGAGGACAACTCCTGGCTATGGCATAGGAGACTTGGGCATGTCAGCATGGACCTCCTTGCCAAACTAGCTAGAAAGCAATTAGTTGAGGGATTACCCAAATTAAAATATGAAAAAGATCAACTTTGTAATGCTTGTCAGCAAGGTAAACAAACCAAAAAGTCTTTTCATAGCAAAAATGTTGTCTCAACCAAAAGACCATTAGAATTACTACATTTGGATCTTTTCGGACCTATCCAGCCACTCAGCATGGGAGGTAAGAAATTTTCCTTAGTTATTGTAGATGATTTCTCTAGGTATACTTGGATCATCTTGCTGAGTAGCAAAGATGAAACATTTGAGATGTTTACCACATTAGTCAAAAAGCTTGAAAATGACAAAGACCTAAGAGTAGCTCACATTAGAAGTGATAATGGTGGAGAATTCAAAAACCAAATGTTTGATGAATTCTGTGAAACCAATGGTATTGACCACAATTTCTCTGCCCCTAGAACTCCTCAACAAAATGGAGTTGTTGAAAGGAAAAATAGGACAATAGTAGAAATTGCCAGGACAATGCTGAGTGAAAATAGGCTTCCAAAGTATTTTTGGGGAGAAGCTGTCAATACAGCATGTTACATATTGAATAGGGCTTTAGTTAGACCCATATTAAAGAAAACTCCCTATGAACTCTGGAAAGGACGAAAGCCCAACATTGGATACTTTTGTGCCTTTGGGTGTAAATGCTTTATACTCAACACTAAGGATAATCTGGCAAAATTTGATGCCAAAGTTGACGAAGCAATCTTTTTAGGGTACTCAACAAACAGCAAAGCATATAGAATTTATAATAAAAGAACTCAAGTTGTAGAAGAGTCAGTCCATGTAGATTTCGATGAAACTGACCCTGCAGGTAAGACAACTCAACCCATGGAGGACGAGCCGAACTCAGCTCATACTGACCTAATTGGAGGTGCTGAGTCATCAGCACAAGAGCTGACCAAAGGTAAAATCGAAACTGAAATTACCTTTGCTGACCAATCTGTCCCTGCAGAGATTGTAGAAACACCTGTTCCAAACAACTCAACATTACCCAAGGAGATAAAAATTCCAAGAGGACATACAGAAAAGTCCATCCTTGATGATGCCAACAACAAAGTAATGACTAGAGACCAGCTCAGGAAATTCCTTAGCAACGTTGCTTTCGTATCAGTTCATGAACCAAAGAACTTTGCTGATGCTGAGCATGATGAGTATTGGATCAATGCTATGCAAGAAGAGCTTGACCAATTCACGAGAAATGAGGTATGGGATTTAGTACCTAAACCTAGGAATCAAAAATCCATAGGAACTAAGTGGGTTTTTAGAAACAAACTAGATGAGCATGGAAATGTAATTAGGAACAAAGCTCGACTTGTAGCCCAAGGCTATAGTCAGCAAGAGGGCATTGATTATGGTGAAACCTTTGCACCAGTTGCTAGGTTAGAAGCTATACGTATATTGTGTGCATATGCTAGTTTCATGAACTTTAAATTGTATCAAATGGATGTTAAAAGTGCATTTCTTAATGGCTTTATAAACGAAGAGGTATATGTTAATCAACCTCCTGGTTTTGAAGATCCAAAATTTCCAAACCACGTTTATAAACTCAAGAAGGCCTTATATGGCCTGAAGCAAGCTCCAATAGCTTGGTATGAAAGGTTGACCAACTTCCTGCTGACCAAGAATTACGTCAGAGGAAAAGCTGACACAACCTTGTTCATTAAGAAAAAGGGTAAACATACCCTACTTGCACAAATCTATGTAGATGACATAATATTTGGTGCTACTGACGAATCTCTATGTCAAGAGTTTAGCAAACAGATGCAGACTGAGTTCGAAATGTCTATGATGGGAGAACTCAGCTTCTTCCTTGGACTTCAGATCAAGCAAGGTAAGAACGACATCTTCATTAGTCAGTCCAAGTACACCAAGGAGATGTTAAAGAAATTCGATATGGAAGATTGTAAGCCTATATCAACCCCTATGGGTACTGATACTGTCCTATGCAAGGATGAGAAAAGTAAGTCAATAGATAGTAAACTTTGTCGAGGTATGATAGGCTCCTTACTTTATCTCACTACTAGTAGACCTGATATACAGTACTCAGTATGTTATTGTGCAAGATATCAAGCTGACCCAAGGGAATCTCACTTAATTACTGTAAAAAGAATTTTTAGATATTTGCAGAGCTCAGTTGATGCAGGTTTGTGGTATCCAGCCTCAAATGACTTCACACTCATAGGATACACTGATGCTGACTATGGACGGGATAAGCTAGAACGTAAGAGTACTTCAGGAGGATGCCATTTCCTTGGAAGCTGTCTAGTATCTTGGTTCAGCAAGAAGCAGCCATCATTTGCTCTGTCTACAACTGAAGCTGAGTACGTTGCTGCTGGAAGCTGTGTAGCTCAAGTCCTATGGATAAAGCAACAGCTTGAGGATTATGGAGTAAGAACTAAGACAATAGAGATCAAATGTGACAACAAGAGTGCCATTGATCTATCCAAGAATCCTATCCAACACAGCAGGATGAAGCATGTCAGCATAAGGCATCACTTCATCAGAGATCACGTACTAAAGGGTGAGATCAAGCTGACCTATGTGCCAACAAATGAACAGCTTGCTGATATCTTCACCAAGCCTTTGGCACGTGAGCAATTTAACATACTAAGGGAAGCAATCGGTATGTCTAATCCTCTTCAATAATTCTAAATATTTGAGTAAATGTTGAGTGATTGTCATGCTGACTGATATCAATCTAGTAACTACTGCACATTGAGCTTAATAGTCTATGCTGAGTAGATACAAACATTGAGTAAATATTTTGTGCTGAGTAGATAAACGTATTGAGTAATCACCTTATGCTGAGTAGATGTACATGCTGAGTGATTAACGTATGTTGAGTTACTAAGAGATAGGAAATCCATCTACGTAGAATTAAATACTCAGTATTATAAACGACTCATATTCTGGCAAACTGAGTAAAAGCCCACTTGCACCAATAAACAATGACACGTGTAAATCATACCTAGAAAAATGCAAGTAATAATGAATACCCATGCGCCGAACCTGTCATAAATGGCAGAATCTTTGTCGATTAAAGTCCCAAGAAGAAAACGGCTAGTGCATTAATGACTCAAAACTCTATAAGTAGTGGAAGGATCCCCACTTAGTAATCTTTACGCTTAAAATCTTCTGAAATCGAATCCTTCTCTCTCCCTAAACCTTAAATTCTTCATCTGTAACAATGGCTTCCGGCAAGAACGAAATCCCTAACGTCACCACTCAGCTTGGCCAAACCTCTGGCAAAAACACTCAAGCTGACCCCGCTGGTTCATCAAAGCCAGTAGAAAGGAACATGATCAAGGTCCATAAGAAGGTCAACAACCTGGAGGTTCTAAAGTGCAGATGGTTCTCTCCAAGTTTCGTCACTTCTGAGAAACCGTTCTGTGACTGGATCGAGAAGAACAAATGGACCGGTCTCTTCTCACTCACCGGAAAGACATACCCTAGGCTGGTCAGAGAGTTCTATTCCAACATGTTCGTTGATGAAGAAGATGCTGACTATTTGGAGACTACAGTCAAAGGTCAGAAAATCACCATAACCCCTGCCTATCTAGCCACTTTGCTAAATTTACCAGACGAAGGAATAGAATTTAGGACAACAAAAGAGAAGGTACCAAAGGAAAAGCTCGACAAGATCAAGGGGTTCTGTAAACCCAAGAATCATAAAGGTGAAATACCCAGCACCTGTATGGGGCAAGAACAGAAGATGGCACACTACATACTGACCAACTTCATATTCCCCAAACTCAACTCAGCCTCATCCGCCTCCAACTTTGAGCAGTGCTTCATATGGCACATGCTGACCTACACTCCTCTCAACCTACCAGTCTTTCTAGTTGGAGCTCTTCAACGAGGAGGTAAGAAACTTCGATTGGGCTCTCTAATCACAAAAATTCTGGAGGATAAGCAGATTGAGACCGTGAATGAAACAGACAGTTTGGGAAGCGAAATCACTACAGCTCTGCTGGTTGGATTATTATTCAATCAGCCATTGAAAGGATATGAGGAAGCTGAAGATATTGAGGAAATTGATGAAGCTGAACAGGAAGTTGTGCCTGAGGATGAAACTGAGAAAGAAGTGGAGGCTCCTGCTGAGTCCCCTAAGGAAAAGAAGAAGAAGAAGAGAAAGGCCATTGAAACATGCTCCAAAGACATCAATGCTGTCCCAAAGAAAGTAAGACTAGTGTCTCAAGAAAAAGTTAAAGTTGATCAGGCAAAGGAGAAAGCTGAGTCAACAGAGAAGAGAAAGAGGCCAGAAGAGCCTGAGGATGAAGAAGGAACTCCGGAATCCCCTTTGATGAAAAGGAAGAAGGTTAATACCTTAAAGACAATTGAAGCTGATCCCCTAGATTGGGCTGTATCTTCCAAAGGTCATGGAACTGACCTAGAAAGGGAAGCTGAAAAAGAAACTTTTGTTGAGGAAGATGTCCATACTGAGCAGGAAGAACCTGCTGATGTTGAGCAACCTCAGGGTGATGCTGAGCAAAGAGTTGAGGAAGAAGAAAATGTTGCTGTTGAGGATCATATTGAGCAACATGAGAATCCAACTGTGGTAGAAGAGACAGTTGATACTGATGAGGAGGATATTCATGCTGACCCATCTCCTCCTAAAGAAACAAGGTTCAAGCGACTCAAGAGGAAAGCACAAAAGCAAATTGATCTTCTGGATGATTCCCCTCCTCAAGATACTGATGCTGAACTTTCCAAAATTCAGTTGAAGTATTTCTCTCATGATGCTGAGCCTGAGTCTCCTTCAACGGATCTTGTGCAAAACCAAGCCTCTGTTACTCATATTGAGGAACAAGCCAAGACTCCAGAGAATCCAAAAACTGCTCAAGTTGGAACAAATCCTGCTTCAACTTCACCCACTCAGGATGAGCAAGTCAACATGATTAACCAAACTCCACCTCCAACTCAGCATGTTGACAACTCAACTCCTGAAGCTAATCTGCATCAAAGTCCAGTCACCAATCAAGGTGATCAATCTGGCAAACAGGCAACTCCTCCACCATCAAGCTCAATTCCAGCCTCTGAGACAAATGCGGCTCAATTCACCTACTTGAATGCCACTGAGTCAGGCCGACGCATCATTGCCTCTGCTCAGTCCTTGCTTCAAGAATTGAACCCTCCTCAAGCTGATGCTGCTAGATCTTCTCATACTGAGTCCTCTCAACTATCTGGAATCACTCAGCTCCTTAATGAACTAAGAGGACTCAAGGATCTAGTAAGTGTTATGACCACCATTCAAACTCAGCAACCAAGGCAAGACCAAATAACAAAGCTGACTGAATTGGTTCTCACAATGGTGAACCATCTGAACTCGCTTGAAGGCAAAATCCACCAACCATCGGAAGTTAATCCAGGATATGCCACTTCCACTGAACTTCAAGGCTATTTTGCTAAGTTAACTGCAGAACTGACCAAATCAAGCGCAATTGGCAATCCTGAGTTTGCCACCTCTGCTAAACTTCAAGAATGCTTTACCAAGCTTAATGCTGAGTTGACCAGTACGCGTGACTTAGTATCTTCCTCCTCTCAGTGTACAATTGACCAACTGAGCGAAGCAGTCAGCCTACTCAACATCAACAAAGCATAGATGGATGTTGATCCAGTCTCTAATAGTGAACTCTTGAGCTTTTCCCAGGCAATTATGAAGGCAATGCGCATCAACAATGCTCAGCGCATGTTTTATGACTCTGCCTTGCTAAAGATGTACCACCAATCTTTTGGTCAGCTCACCAGCGCGCACACCTGGCTTAGCAAATCACATGAATGCCTACTCAGCATGATTAGCAGTTCTCTGCGGGTTCCTCGCCATGTCCAAGATGACAGTGTTCCTATCATTGATGGCTTGCGTGAAAGCACAAAAAGGCTCCAGTGCTACTCAACTCACCTCTCCACCCATGCTCGCAACGATACCTTCCTTTATAAACCCGATGATGGAAAAACGGGGGAGAAAAGCCAAAAGGGAACTCAGAGCCACGGAGAAACTCAGCTTGCAGGTAATGCCTCAGGAAGTAAGGATAAAGGCAAAGGAGTATATCAAGCTGACCATCTGAAGGAAAAGAAAAAGAAAAACTAGATATAGTCTAGTCAAAGTTTAGAACTTAGCATAGAATCTTTCCTTCCTCATATGTTTTTTTGTTTAATCTATGACAAGTATTATTTCCTCAATTTGGTCGATAAAATTGAACAAACAAATTAAGAAGTAAAATATACTCAGTATACATTAACACTAAAATACTTATGTGAAAAAAAAACTGAGTAACAACATACTTCTAATATTTTTGAGAACTGACTTAAATCTAATTAGATCAGATCTTAAAAAATCTAACATTAAACTAAGTCAGTATACACAAATGTCTTAAGGTTAATTCAATTAAATCTTGGAAGGTTTAGAATTAAGTTAAAGACAATATGTGCAACCCTTACGGGGGAGTCATTTCAAAAATAAATCAATCATGGGGTAACTTATAACTGAGTTCCATAATTATGTATTTTGCCAACATCAAAATGGGGGAGTTTGTTGAAACACCTTTCCACAAGATTTTGATTTGACAAAATCATCCATGATTAAGAGGCAATTAAATTTAAATGCTTTGATTTAATTGTACTAATATGTTTGTTCAATATTGAGTGCAAAAATATATATATAAAGTTAGACAGGACGAAAGTCAGCACAAGCCAAGCTGAGTGGAACGGAACTCGGCATGAAAGAATAGAAGCTGAGTAGAGTAGAACTCAGTATCAGAAGTCTTCTTCAAAGTTGCCAGAACGAAGCTGACCAAATTAGAAAACTCCTTCAGAATTGTATAAACAGAACAAAGCTGACTAAGAAGGAACTCAGCATGGAAGTTGAACATTCGAAGATAACGAATGGAGCTGAGTGACAGTCAGGACAGCATGAAGGATCCGTTCACTAAAGGACAAAGTCTGCCAATCTTCTGCACCAATAATTGAAGCTTCGAAAATACATAGAAGACTAATTCCAAGAAACATGGGTCAATGGATTATTGGTAAAAGACAACTGGCACAAAAAGACAAGTCTGATGCAAGAAGACAAAACCTGACGCCTGAAGAAAACAGAGGAAGGGAATGGCGGAATAGTCTGAAGCTGACCAGAAGATGTTCCCTAAAAGAGCCGTTTTGGTGTTAACGGCTAAAACAATTCAAATGATCCATCTGCAGATTTCCATCTATAAAAGGACAATCAAGAACCTTGGATCATTGCCGAAGTATAAAAAAAAAATACAAGAGAGAAAATCTTGAAAGCACTCAAATACAAAAAGATCTTACACCAACTTTTCTATTCTCTGTGTAAATGCTAGATTGATTGTTTTGTAATCATCTAAGGTGTTCTTTAGTTGAAAAAGAACAAGTGTGTAATCAATAGAAATATTAAGAATGTTGAGCTGAGTACTTGGTTGTAAGTATTCAGTGGTAGAAAAATCTAAGTGCTGGGTTGTAGTACTTAGTAGGAGCTGAGTAGACGAATAGAGGACGTACTCTTGCATACTCACTGCCTTGTAAAGGGTTTGTGCTCTACCTTGAAAGAGCTCAGTATTGGATTGAAAATCCCAGGAGGAACTGGGGACTAGACGTAGGCAGAGAGGCCGAACCAGGATAAGTCGTGCTGAGTAACTTCTAAACTCTTTCTCTTAATATATATATATATATATATATATATATATATATATATATATATATGTGTGTGTGTGTGTGTGTGTGTGTGTGTGTGTGTGTGTGTGTGTGCATGTGTTGCTTGTGAAATTTACTCAGCTTATAAATTGTTAAAACTGAAACTGAGTAAATCTGAGTGCTGAGTTGGAAGCTGACCTTTCGAGTGTCAATTCCCAACTCTCAAGTCAAGCAGTCTTAGTCAGCATAGAACTAAAACTGTCTGACTAATCAATCGGCCGTGCTGACCAACACGCTGAGTTATCAAACTCTTAAAATAACATTAAGTCAGCATAATTAAAAACGAAAAAGTTACATTAGTTCCTAACCCCCCCCCCCCCCCCTTGGAACTAATTACTAGGGACCAACAAAGATATCGAAGGTCACTTAGTTTGACTTCCTCAATCTCATCACATCGCCTGCTGAGTGCTCTAACCTTCTTGTTACACTTTTTGACAAGTGTGTAGAGGTCACTCAGGGCATTAATCATTTCATTTCTGAGCAAGGGTAGTGATATTACCTCAGTTGAGTGTGCCTCATCGTCAGATGCAATGGAGGGGTCAGCGTGCTCAGAAATACAAGGCTCAGCAAGCTCATCTGCCATGAAACAGATCTTTACTGACTCAGTGGCATCAGCTTCTGATGATGATGACTCATCACTATCACTCTAGGTTGCCACCATTGCCTTCTTGCCGTTCTTCTTTTCCTTCCTCAGCATAGGACAGCTTGATTTGATATGGCCAGTTTGATGACATTCAAAGCATGTGATCGGCTTCGAGCTTTCCTTTTTGTACTTGCTGTCGCCGGACTCAGCTTTGTACTTATCAAACTTCTTGTAAGGCTTCCTTGAATACTTATCATTCTTTCTGAACAGCCTTTTCATTTTTCTAGTGAACATGGTCATTTCTTCATCGTCTGTTGAGCTCCCATCAGTGGAGTCAGCTTTCATGACAAGAGACTTTTTCTTCTTGTCCTCAGACTTCTCCTTCACCTCAAAGTTCTTCATTAAGATCTCATGGTCAGCAGTGAGCCAATGAGTTAATCATATTTGTAGGTGGTCAAGTCTTGAGCTTCCTCAACATCAGTTTTCTTGGCTTGCCAGCTTTTAGGAAGACTCCTCAGTATCTTCTTGACTTGCTCTTCCTCAGTAAACATCTTGCCAAGTCTCTTAAGCTCGTTGATTATGTTTGTGAATCTTGAGTTCATGTCAGAGATTCCTTCATCATCGTTCATTTCAAACAGCTCGTATAACCTCATGTGCTAGTTCACCTTGGACTCCTTAACTTTGTTGGTTCCTTCGTAGGTGACCTCCAGTTTCTTCCAGATCTCCTGTGCTGACTCACAACCTGAAATTTTGTTGTACTCTGCAGAATCTAACGCACATTGAAGCATGTTTATAGCCGAAGCATGATTTTGTAGCTTCTTGAGATCATCCTCTGTCCACTTAGTCTCAGCTTTAACAACCGTTTGGCCGTCAATAGTTTCAACAGGAACAAATGGGCCTTGGACTATAGATAGCCATGCACTCATATTTGTTGCCTGAATGAAATTTTTCATTCTGTTCTTCCAAAAGGTATAGTTAGACCCGAAGAACAGAGGAGGCCGAGTAATGGACAGTCCCTCAGGTAAAATCTGAGTTGTCTGATTTCCTGGGAGGAAATGAGTGCTGTTCTCAGCCATTGTGGGGATCAGCTTAAGGTAGTTATACCTTGCTCAGTGAGCTTTTAAGCTCTGATACCACTTGTTGGTCCCGTACAACGTGACAACGTTAGTTCCAGGGGGGGTTAGGAACTATTTAAAATTTTGTCCGTTAAGGCTGACTTCTTTTCGTTAGAAAAGGTTTACACAGCGGCGCTAAGTAGTTCTAAGACACAAGCTTAGTCAACTTGTGACTAAGTCTGTTTCTTTCCTTGAGTCAGGAGATAGCACTTAGAGTCTATTCCTGAACTCAGCTTCTTAGTGCACTCAACTCATCGTGAGTTCGTTACTTAGTCAGTTTTATAGCAAGCAATATATAAAGGAGTTTAAGGGTTAGAAATATGTTACTCAGCTGACATATCCTGGTTCGGCCTCTCCGCCTACGTCCAGTCCCCGGAACGCGTTCCGAGCTTTTTGAATTCTCTACTGAGCTCTTTAAAGGTAGAGCACGAAACCTTTTACAATAGAAGCTGAGTATACAAGAGTGCCTTCCTCTATACCTCTACTCACTCCTATAACTACCGCTGAGTACTATAACCGAGTACTCAGCTTCTCCTTTCTATTCTTCTAGAAATGATAAAGTGTTTGTCCTAAACAACAATTGCTAAGACACTTTAGATGAATTGAAATCACTCTAGACTTTTACATAATGATTGGAAATTGGTGTAAGATTTTTGCTTTGCTTTTCTCACAGAACTTCAAGTATGAATTTGGTCAGCGTTTCGACTAGTTGAAGATCTGCATAGATTGAAGCAAATGAGAGGCCTTTATATAGTGACACTTCAAGCACCGGTAATTTCGAATTTCGAAATAACCGTTGGAGGCTAACGGCTTCCTGTCATTGTCACTCAGGACGTGCTCAGTGTCGTTGGCCAATGAGATTTTTGCATCTTCTGTCTACGCTAGTGATCAGCAGCTTTTCGTCATATAAATAGAATGTTTCGACATTTATGGCAAAGTCTTCCAAACAGCTTCCTGCGCCTTCTGAACTTTACCCAAAGTAGAAATACTTTGTCTCCAAGTTGATTTTGTTCTTCCGCTGACTTGTACTTCTTGTCGTTCGACTCAGCAGCTTCATCTTGAAGCAATTGATAGAAGGCTTCTCAATCCTTCTTCATGCTGAGCTTGTGCTTCGCTTTGAACGACTGCGTTTTATCCTCTTGGGCCGTGTGGTCTTGATCTGTTGACTTGGACTTGACTTCCACTTATGGACCTTTAGGCTTTTTATCTTAATGTCTTATAAACAATAAACTCAACATTGAACAAACACATTAGTGTGAATAAATCAAAGCATTTAAATTTAATGTGTTAGAATATTTTTTATCATTTACTTAAATAATTTTGTCAAATCAAAATCATGTGGAAAGGTGTTTCAACAAACTCCCCCATTTTGATGTTGGCAAAAATATTCAGTGAAGAACTCAGTGTTGAGCTCCCCCATGATAGTTGACCTTATATTACTCAGGATACTCCCCCGTAAGGGTTGAGCTACTGACTTAGTTTTACTTTAAACATTTCAAGGTTTAATCAAGTAAGTCTAAGGTCAGTTTTCAGAAATAGGTCAGCTCATGGAACATATTCTTTTTTAACTCAGTTTATGCGGAAGATTTAGATATCAGAGAGCGCTAAGTATATCTTTGTTCAATGAGTATATCAGGCCGGCCCTGCTCATTATCCATTCAATCCTTATTGGAAGTTTTATTGTAAAACATTATAATATTATGGGATAAGGTGCAAAAATACCCCTAATGTTTACACCTAAGAGTAATTTTATCCCTAACATCTAAAATGGTGTAATTTTATCCTTAATATTGGCAGCCAATTGGAGAAATTATTAATCAAAATTGTCTTCTCGGTTATGAATTTTGTCATCTACAATTCACATGTGCGTCATTTTATCACTCATTAGTAACAAATCACAAACATATTATGAAACGTGAAACTAAAAAAAATGAAAAATATATTGTACTTTATACGAGTTGGACAAAAAAATTCAAATATTTCACCGAATTTAAAAATATTAATCTTCAATTCTATTATTAAATCACAACAAAATATGAAATCTTTTTTTTAGAATCAACTTAAATGCAATTGATGTAGAATAAGGAACAAAATATTTGTGTTTTATAATAATGTCTAAAATTGACCAAACTTGCCAACATTTAGGGGTAAAATTGCATCATTTTAGACGTTAATGGTAAAATTGCTCCCGTATATAAACGTTAGAGGTATTTTTACACCTTATCCCATAATATTATTATATAAAAGTTAAATTACATAATTAAATTACAAAAAATGAAGGGTTTCCAATTGCCTTGTAACTAATTACGTTTTGCTATACTATCTAATAAATAAAGACCATCATTTATTAGTTTCCAATATGATTAATTAACAAAATAAAGTTGAGATGGCTGAGTTGGTCTAAGGTGCCAAATTAAGGTTCTGGTCCGAAAGGGCGTGGATTCAAATCTCGCTCTCAACACTTATTTTCCCTGTTAAATTGTATTTTTATTTCTTCACCAATATTTCATGATTTTTTTTTACAGAGGAGTCTTCTTTCCTAAGTTCTAAAACAGAACTCATGAGCTTGAAAATTGAGAATTTGTTTGCCTCACTAGATTTTGACCAAAGCTGCCCTCTCCCCTCCACTGTCTTCATCGGGCATTGCTCCGATGATAGCTTGCTCGTATGGTTGTTTTTTGTAGGGTAAAACCTAAAAAAAACCTCATGCTTTCACTTTTTGTCAAACTGGCACTCGTAAAATTTTTTTATCCAAACATGGACTGGGGTTATCGTTTTGCTAAAAATAAGGACCGTTTAGTTTCACACAATAAAAATGATTGTTAACGATCTCAAAATTGAAGATTTCAAGAATTAAAATTGTTCAGTACCAATGCTAAAATGACATTAAGGGAAATAAGCCTAAATGGCAAGACAATAAATAAAGAGTGATAAAAACAGTAATAAAAAGAAAATCAGAATTCTGACAGCTCTTGTCCCCTAGCCAATCTTACTAGAAAATTCACTCCACACGGTGTGTGGGTGTGTCACACGGAATGTGGCCCTTAAGCTCTGACAACCCAACTCTTCCAAGTCTCAACAATTCAGCCTTCCCACGAAGCTCATATGGCGTGTGGCCATAGGCACATGCCGAGTGAATTAAAGAAAAAAGTTTCAAGGACTCAGCCAATGTGCCACATGACGTGTGTGCCCCTAGTGACACGCCGTGCGGGGGTAATCTTCCACAAATTCTTCATTCATTTTTCTTCTCACACGACGTGTGGTTGAGGGCACATGTCGTGTGAGGCTTTCCTTCACCTTGGCTTGAGATCTTAGAGGAGATGTTCGCATCAGGAATATTTGGTAAAAATCAATTAATGTGCACGAATTAGATCAAAACGACACATACTTCGTTAGAATTGAGAAACAATTGCTTATATGTGTTTGGTTCTTCTTTTCATACCTCAATTTTGTTGTTTTATTCTAAACAGCGGGTATGAAGTGTTGGATTAGGATTTAAAAGCTAACGATAGATAGTTCAGATGGAAAATCAGCGGGATAAGGATTAAATTTGATCTTTAACGTTTTTTAACAAGTGCAAATTTAGCTCTAACATATGGAATAATGCAAATTTAAAATGTTTCCAAGTAAGATCAATTTTAGCTATACGTTACTGAAAATTTGAAAAAGTCGGTTTGATTGTTATCTAACTGTCACGTCAGACCTTCCAAACAAACTTGTCGATAAACTTACGTTTTTTTAACTATATTTTTAACAAAGTAAATATTTTAGACACATTGACGAAAAGTATTTGTGATTAACTTGTATGTGACAGACTTAGTTGTCAGCATTTTAACAAAAAAAAAAATTTGTCCGATGTGACAATTAAATAACAGTTAAACCAGTTTTTTTTTTAATTTTTCGAAAACGTAGGACTAAATTTATTTTGTTTAGAAACCTTAAGGTTAAATTTGGACCATTTCATACGATGGAGCTAAATCTGCACTTTATCAAATCCAAAAAAAATCATCTAATAAATGACAACAGGTGAACAAATTAAACACCGAAGCGTAGATGTTATAAATCTGAACAGAAACTTTGGGTAAATGACACCCGTTACTACTGAATTTTATCCATTTTAACATTGTGACCGCTGAAAATTGTTAATGGTGTATAGCCACTAAATTTTACACTTTTTAACACCGATGACTACTCAATTTTAACAAACTTCTCAAAATGACCGTTAACGACTTCAAAGTGAAAATATTCAAGAATTAAAGTTGTTCAGAACGACATTTGCCAAGAAACCACATTTTTTTTAATTTTTCAAAAACACATTTTTTGGAGCTCTCTCTCTCCTAACCAAACAACACGTAAATGACCTCAAAACGAAAATTTTCTAGAATTAAAGTTACTTAGAATATCTTTAAATCTCAGAATTCTTTATTTTGACGTCGTTTTGAGGTGTTGAGTAACCACTAATATTAAAAAGTGTAAAGTTCAATGGTCATACTATTAAAAATTAAAGTTCAGTAAACATAATATTAAAATGGATAAAATTCAGTGGCCATAAGTGTAACTTACCCCGAAAAACTTTTGTGAACTTCATAGTTTACTTGTGAGGTTCCGAATAACAATGGAAGTCAATGATAGAATAAAAGCGTAATACATCATCATCGGTATTTCCAAGTTGTTTAAAAACTGCAACTGATTAGCTGAACTTCAAAACGTTACAACTAATTCTCTCAACTTCCTTAGTTAGAATAAATACCCCTTTAAATAAGCTAATATATGTGATTTTAGATTTTTTTTTTTTTGTGTTAATATATCAGTAGATTAATTAGATATAGCCGTAAATATTTTAGATATTTTTTATTTCTGATATAATTTTATGTTAGAATTTATTTGAGGATTAGAGATTATTGGTTTCAAATAAAAAAAACTGAGGAAATTAATTATAATGTTTTAAAGTCAGTTACAAGTTACATTTTTTAGACAACTTGAGGAACAAAAATGTATTATCCCAGAGTACATGGAGAAAGACTTGGAAAATTGATGCAGACTTGACATTTCCACGTGGAAATTAGTTACTGAGTTTGATAATATTGATCGAGTGGATGTTAAATCTTTGGAATTATATTCTTTTTTTCCTGGCTAAACAACGGTCAAACTCATTCTCATATAAGTTAAAAATTGTAGGCTTAATACACCATTCGTTCCTGAACTTATCTAAAAAGCTTGATTGACCTCCGAATTTTTAAAGTGTTCTGATAGTTCTCTCAATTTGTATAAAAAAAATCAGTTAGCCACCTAGATTTGTGCAAAATATAATCAATTGACCATTCGATTGAAAAAAAAAAGATAAATGCGGAAAATATATTGCACACGTCTTAAAAAAAAGAAAAACGATCAAGATTGCGGTTCTAATATTAGAGAAGATAAGTTTTATAGTTGAGCAAGTGGTAATTTCTTTTTTAATCTATCTTTAAATTGTGTAATATGCGTGGAATACATATTCCGCATTTAACTTACTTTTTTACAACCGAGTGATCCGTTAATTATATTTTACGCAAGTTTAGGAGGCTAATTGAACATTTTATGCAAGTTGAGAGGGCTATCGGGACACTTTGAAAGTTCAAGGGACCAATCAAGCTTTTTGGACAAATTCAGGGAGCAAATGATGTATTAAGATTTTAACACTACTAACATTTATCTTGTAATTTCAAATCTCATTAATAAAAAAATGAGTTTTTTATAAATTAAAGAAAAATCTCATGGTTATTTTTTGTTTGTCAATGTGTTTGTGAATTATTTTTGTAACCAGAAGACAATTGTAGTTTTTCGCTTGTCTCAAAACGAGAACTTTTTAGTTCAATACTATAAAAATTGAACATTCACAGCTTCAAAATGAAAAATTTCAATAATTAAAGTTGTTTAGCCCTACTATGGAACCAAAGTTTTTAATTTCCAAAATTATAACTTTCCGAACTTTTTCTCTCTTAACATTAATTTTCTCCCTTCTCACCAAACATTACCTAAATGATCTCAAAATTAAAATCTTGAAAAATTAAAGTTGCTTAAAATATTGGACATGACTCTAAACAATTTTAATTCTTGAATGTTCCATTTTGAAGTCGTTAACTGACATTTTGATGCGTTAATTAAAATTTAGTAGTTATAATATTAAAAAATGTAAAATTCAGTGATTTTATGTTAAGTTTTAAAGTTTAATGACTATATTGTGAAAAAAATAAAGTTTAATGGCTACGAGTGTAATTTACCTTTTTCTTGAGTGAATAAATACCAAAATAATAAGGCAACTAGTTGGTACACAGTTTATCAACGTACCATGAAGGCTTTTTCCTCTGTATTAATCTTTCTCATGGCTGCAATCTTCCTTCGTTTCTCTCCAATTGTTGCTCGAGGATTAAAAGGTAATTTTTATATCTTCGTTTTAAAGATATATATATATATATATATATATATATATATATGATAAAAAAAAAATATAAATTTAGTTATATAATTATTACGGGATGGATATAGATTTGATGTATATTGTTAGCGCTAACATTTTGTAGATTGAGCAATTAAAGACTCCACTTATTATTTAAAAAAACGGATCTGTACGTCGATGTATGCAACCGTGTACATTTAAGACTAACGTTTGGTTCCATGCCGACATCTTTTAGATGGAGCAGACATAAAACCAAATTAACCAGAAACGAAGAATAATATTGAATTGATTGTTAATGAAGTTTGAAATTATCCATCTAGAAAATATTTTGTATATGGGTAGAGACTAGGGGAGCAAGACCTCCCTGGTCGCCAGAATCACCTCTAATATGGATGGTTTTCAGGTCCAGTTATTGGAACTATTCTTATTATGGACGGTTTTAGTCCCTTGTTTCTAACAAATTAAGGTTTATAATGGTTATTAACTTATTATGTTTGTATTTAATTACAAAATCCAATTTGATTCATGTATGATAGGCCATAAATTTCTCTAAGTTTGTCAAAATGATCAAACCTTACTTTTTGTAGTCCGAATCTAATTTAATTTTGGGGTTAAGGTGCAAAAATACCCCCAATGTTTTGGGTTAGGAGCAATTTTACCCCTAACGTCTAAAATGGTGCAATTTTACCCCTAGCGTTGATAAATTGGGTCAATTTCAGAAATAATTCATCAAACTGTCTTCTCGGTAATGATTCTTATCATCTACACTTCACATGTGCGTCATTTTATCAATAACAAATCATAAACATATGTTGGGATGTGGAAAAAGAAATATACTGTCTTTTGTACGAATTAGACAAAAAAAAATTCAAAAAAATCACCGAATTTATAAATATTAATCTCAAATTCTATTATTAAATTACAAAAGACATGAAATCCTTTTTTTAGAATGAATTGATATGCAATTATTGCAAAATAATGAACAAAAATATCTGTATTTTATAATAGTGTCTGAAATTGACCCAAATTACCAACGTTATGGGTAAAATTGCTCTTGGTTACAAACGTTAGGGGAAAAATTGCACTATTTTAGACGTTAGGGGTAAAATTGCTCCTGGGATATTTTTGCACTTTAACCCTTAATTTTAATTTTGAGAAATTTTACATGGATAAGTAAAATTTCTCTCTCTAAAAATTTACTTTTCTATTTTAACCAAACAACACCTAAATACCCAAAACAAAATTTTGAAGACCTAAAATTTCTTAGAATATCATCAGTTTTTGGAGTTTTTAGGACGTTGAATGAAGTTTAGTAGTTATAATATCTGAAGTTTTTTTTTTCAGTGTATGTCTATTTTATTTTTGAGATATATATCAAGCATATTATAGTAAATACCAGTCCAATTTCTAACAATGATTTATGATATGTTGATAATGTAGAAGTAGGTATGAACACCATAGCAGTGAGCCCCATGGCTATGAACCCAGAAGCTTTGATCATTGACTGCAACGCGCCAATGGCTGCAACCACACTTTATGATGTAAACCCACCTTCTTCATCAACTCAACCCAATGCTATTTTTGATGGAAACATTCCAGTTGGAGGTTGCACTCAAGATAGTAAACCACCTGTTCCATGTCTATCTAACTCACCCTTTTGCTGAAAATTCAACTACAAATTAGACTCTATATGTTTAAACCGTGCAACGTTGGTGCATCGTTAGTCACTAAACTTTCACCGTTGTCTTAAAATAGCAACTCAATTTCAATTTATCTCGATAAAATCATTCAATTTTCAATTTTGTCTCAATGAAATCACTCTGGCGACTTCAAGAGCAACAAGACACTAGAAATATGACACGTGGCATTTCAGTGAGCTAGATGACACTGACGTGTCATCAAGGTGGTAGTCACGTGTCGTTTCCGGTGTCTTTTTGTTTTTGAAGTTGCTCGAGTGACTTCATTGAGATAAAATTGAAAATTGAATGATTTTATTAAGACAAATTGAAGTTGAGTTACCATTTTAAAACAACCATGAAAGTTTAATAATCAATGATGCATTTAACACGTGTAATGTGAGAATTAACGTTTTGTAGATAGAGCAACTTCAGATTCTATTACATATTTAACAGAAGTCTACTTTCTGTCAATTTGGTTCCATATATGTACCACCAAAGAAACAAATTCATATTTAACATTTGTTTCCCACCGATAGAGCTTAGGTGGCATAAACATGGAATCAAATTAACGGAAAATTGATTTTTATTCGATTTGTTGTTAAGAGAGACTGAAATTGTTCTATCTCTGAAATATTAATGATAATATAGTATGATTTTATACGTGGAGTCTAAATATATTCTCCCCAAGTTGTACTTTATTCCATATGATGATTTGGTAAGTCTATAGTAATATGCAATCAATATTATGAATTTTTCCCCTATATGTTTTATTGTTGTATATGAATCTTATAATTGTATAGTTGGAGCTTCGTTTATATCGAAAACGGATTGACTCGTTTGTAATACATAATAAGTGGATCGTGAAATGAGTCTATTAGTAAACTAAACAATTACTATTCATTTAATTAAGTGAATTGTTATTTACCATCCCCAAATTACTAGTTACCGCTCCTTGTTGAACAATTTTGCACTTCTCATTTTTTTTATCAAAAGTTGTGAATGGTTTCTCTCTTGCGATCAAAACTGAAATTCTGAAAATAATTGATGAGTTACAACCTGAGAATCCCGAAAATGAATGATTACGAGTAGGAGAAATTGGACGAGTTACGTTATTTTCCCTAGACTGTCGAAACGACTGGCCATTGGCCAGGCGGTTTCCGTGACCGCCTACCACTACTAAAAACTGTTGAATAGTGATGGAAAATTTCATCTTGATCTTGTATTTCCGTCCCTAAATCGTCTTACTGACTGATTTTTGTGACGGATAGAAACCGTGGTTATTTTGCCTAGAAATCGATCACAGCTTGCTTTCCCCATGGTTGGAACGGATCCTGGAGATACTGGACCGGACCGAATATCCGAGGAAAAAACTCCGGAATTGGACCGGAACATTGACTTTTTTTGGAGAACCGAACTGGATTGGACCGTTGACTTTTCGTCAAAGAACTGGACCGAAATTTATCCAGGACCGGACCGATAACCGGATTGGATTGGATTGGATTGGACCGAACTGAAATAACCAAAAGTTTAGCAATAATGAATGTGATGCTTTTTGTATCGGTGATTTTTGACCCAAGGTATAAAATTAAGTACTTGATGGCTAAGTACACTGAATTTTATAGTGAGAACGATGCTAATGAGTTGGTGGCACAAGTCACAAAGATTATTATTGCATCGTTAGATGAGTATATAGTGCAAAATGTGCAAGAAAATGTGAATCTTGGAGCACATTCTTCTAGTTTGGCTGAAGCGGATGATGACATTGATGATGAGATTGATGATTATTTTTTGAATATTGGTAAAGATATGTCAATTGAGGGAGAATGGGAAAGATATGTCAATGAGGCACCTGAAAAATATGTAATTGAGTTTGACCTTCTATTGTGGTGGAAGGTTAATGCTATGTGATATCATGCTTTATCCAAAGTTGTAAAAGATGTTTTTGCAATTCAATGCTCAACTGTAGCTTCTGAATCTACGTTTAGTACAAGTGGTAGAACTTTGGATCAATTTAGGAATTCTTTAACTCCTGCTACAGCTGCGGTTTTGATTTGTTGTCAAGATTGGTTGAAAACTTCAACTCAAGCTTTCAAGCATGAAGAAGAAGTTGAAAATCTTGAAGTTATTGAAGAAGGTAATATTTACTTAGCAATTATATTTCATAATTTTATTTTAATTAAATATTTATGAATACTAACTATATAAATATTATTTAATTTGTAGAAATTAGTTCTGATCCTGAAATTGCATCATCTCTTTTATCCATATTTCAATTGGATATCTAAGGTTTTTTTAACTGAATCAAATGCACTTTGGTAAGCATATTTTTTCCTTTTACTTTTTGCTAGTGTGTTGATTAATTTTATTGAAGTGAAAGCTAATTAATTTAACATTTGTTGATTCACTAATATGTTAAATTTTATATATTTAGGTTGATGTTTGGCTTTTACTGCCATTGCTTTGGAAAACAATGAATTTGTTGTGTTAAGAAGATTCAATTACAAATTGGGATGATGATTAGAGAGATCTTGCTAATGAAGTGTTGTCTTTTTTGAATTAAAGGTTGTTTTTTTGGATGAAAGGCTGGGACGAGTTCAGACTTGCATTCGGACATCCCAACTATGTTGGCACCCCCTAGGGCAAGCCAAAACAAACCCAAATATTATTTAAAAAAAATGAAAGAATAGTACAAGAAGGAGTCAAAGAATGCGTAAATGTGAAACGTTACATAAATCGTCAAAAACTAAAGCCTGACAGAAGTTAGGAGCGGAGGGCCACCAAAAAAGAGCTGAGGCCGTGACCCCAAAAAGAGCCAATGTGTCCGTTGGTCTGTTGCCCTCGCGGTAGATGTGAGTTACGATGAGCTCTATCTGAGAACATAAGTGTAGACATTTCAACCATTGCTGTCTTATAGTCCAAGGGACAGACTTTGATCGATTTTTGAGTAATTGCACAGTCAGGATTGAGTCTGATTCTATCCAGAGCTTGAGCCAACCTTTCTCCCAAGCCATTTCTACCGCAAACATCACAGCCCGAATTTCTGCAATGAACGCAAAGCTATCAGGAATCGGAAAGGCGAAACAACCTTTCACAAATCCTCTGCCATTCCTGTAAATTCCGCCCGCGCCTGCTGCCCCGGGGGAACCCAAACAGGACCCGTCCGTGTTCACTTTTATCCAGCCAGTGCCTGGGGCAAGCCACCGTACTTGGACGATATTAGGAGCCGGAGGCGGGCGAGATGAAACAGGTTGTGTACCCTGCAGATGGAAACGAAGAGCATCGATAGCCTTTTGGATTGAAGGCAGCTCGCCATTGAAGATGGCGTTATTACGGAATTTCCAGATCAGCCAGGGGCAAGTCACAATAGCAACAGCCCAATCCTTTGCAGCGCCTTTCCAAACCCGACAGCGAATTATGTCATCGAAAAAATCTGCTACAGTAGTCGCGCGCGGAACTGATAAATCAAATCTTGAGCAGATAAAACACCAAAGCGCAGCCGCAAAAGTGCAAGTCACAAACAGGTGGTCCGAGGACTCAACGCTTCCGTTACAGAGAACACAAATGCTAGCCAGGTTGAAGCCAAACTTCTGCAGAATATCATGAGTCGCCAGTTTACCGTGGAGCAGTTTCCAGCAGCACGTTGATCTACTCGGTGGAATACATCCACGCCAAATAAAAGAGGCCCAGTTAACATTATCAGCCGTATTGGCCCTAAGGTTATAAAAACCCTTGGCCGTGTAATCTCCGCTCGCCGAAGGAATCCAGGCACAGAAATCCAACTTGTCAAATCCCCGTTTGACCTGCAATACGCTGTTACGGACGTTAAGGGGCAGAAAGTCGATATTGATCCATTGATCACCATCTAGAAATTCCTCGACATTCCTGTATAGGCTGGCCTGCCGTTTTACTGTGATGTTCAATTGGGTCGCCACTGTTGGCTCCACCCAAGCGTCCGTCCAGAAGTTAAGCTTAGAGACAGATCCAATCCACCAGCGGCTATTAGAACGGAGGGTTGTGTAACAAACCTTGCAAGACGCCCAAACACTTGAATTAGTCAAATAGTTCTTAGCCTGGCCAGATTTATAAAGGAATCGGGTTTTCAGAAGTCTGATCATAAAAGAGTCCCCCTGAATTAGGTCCCAACAAAGCTTCCCTAGCATAGCTTCATTAGAGATTCTGTGATTTTTAATTCCGAGCCCCCCGGCAGCAAGAGCCCGACCACAAGTCTTCCAAGGAACAGTCACCAATTTTCGCCCTTCGCGGTTTCCAGTCCAGAGGAAATTGCGAGTAGCCCGATTAAGTCTGTTGAGTAACGAAATCGGCCATCTATAAATCATAAAGGAGTGAATCAGCGCGCCGGCAAGAGCAGATTTAACAAGAGTTAGCCGACCTGCGAAAGAGAGTGAGGTTCCTTTCCAGCAACTGAATTTGTTCAGGTAACGGTCCGTCAGAGGAATAAGATGCCGGCTTTTAGGAGCACCCTGAAATAACGGGACCCCAAGGTATGTAAACGGGAGCCCAGCATTCCTAATTCCCAGAATAGAAGATAATTGATTGGCGCGACGATAGGGCATAGCATTGTTAAAGTAGACTGCCGACTTATCCCAACTGACTTTTTGGCCAGAAATGTCCCCATAGAATTGTAAAAGCTCCCTGATGTTACGCATGTTTCTCTTTGTGGCTTTCCCAAAAATAATCATGTCATTTGCGTAGAGTAAATGGGACGGGAATCCTTGATTTCCGGAATAAACCATAGGATCAAATCTGCCAATCTCGGCTAGTCTGGTAATCCACCTGCTAAAGAAATCCTCAGCAATGCCAAAAAGAATAGGAGAGAGAGGGTCCCCTTGTCTCACACCCCGAGAACAGCCAAAGTAACCGCAAGCGGAGCCATTTATCAGAATAGATATGCGCGAAGAGGATAGAACACTGAGAATCCAGTCCCGAAACCTTAGGGAAAACCCAAACGCCTCCATAACAGCCAATAAGAAATTCCAATCCAAAGTATCAAAGGCTTTGCAGATATCAATTTTGAGATCCATGTTACCTCCAAAACATTGCTTACCCAACATATTTATTCCTTCAGAAGCAGCCGCTATACACTGGTGAATACTTCTACCCTTGATGAAGCCAAATTGATTTTCAGACACAATCTTAGCTGCTACAGGAGCCAGTCTGTCAGCCAAAATTTTTGATATGATTTTATAGCTGAAATTACTCATGACAATTGGACGGAACTGTGTGATGCAGTTAGCGCCCTCAAGCTTGGGGAGCAGAGCCATAAGACTTGAGTTTAACCCCGGTTGGAGGTAGTTGTGATCAAAGAACTGCAAGACCATATTGCAAACACCAGTCCCGATGATTGACCAAAAGTGCTGATAAAAGATCCCTCCAAAACCGTCAGGACCACGGGCGCTATCCTTGTTTAGGGAAAAAACAGCAGCTTTAATTTCATCAGGCGACGGACGAGCCATTAAGGCGTCATTATCCAGCTCACCGACGAGAGCAGGAATCACATTGTTGATAGGCTCATGATTAGTAATAGGTGAACTGCAAGTAAACAGAGTCTCGTAGTAATCAATCACGTGCTGGGCTATTCTGTCAGCATTTTAAAAAACGGGTTCACCATCAATTAGAATTCCATTGATGCCCTGTTGCACCTTTTTAATTTTTGCAGCTCTGTGAAAGTAGCCAGAATTACGATCACCAGCGTTTAACCAAGTTTCTCTGCTCTTTTCCCTCAGCAGCAATTCCTGTCTAAATAGCTGAATATCCAAATCCGCGAGAGCCGCTGCCTCCCTGTTTTGATAATCCACAGAAAGCCCCACAATCGCCGTATCCGATTGAATGGTCTGAAGCCGAGCTTGCGCGGCTTTGATGTTCTCCTCCACTCTACCGAAAACATTTCGATTCCAAGCCCTTAGAACAGGCCTAAGTGATTTCAACTTATGACAAAGCAATTGAGTAGGAGGCAGGGACAGATGTGCCGAAGCCCAGTGGTTGGCAACAATCTCCTTAAGTGATAGGTGAGTTAACCACATAGATAAGAAGCGAAACCGGGCAACCCTTTTGACACCCAATGAGCATCGAATAACCAAAGGGCTGTGGTTCGAGTAGTGCCGCGGGTGAGCAATACAGTCTATCTGATCCCAGAGATCGATGAAGCTATCAGACGCCAAGGCTCTATCAAGTCGGCACTGAATGTTGGCTGCCCCCTGTCTACCATTTGTCCATGTGAATTGCATGCCCGAAGTTTCCACTTCCATCAGGCTACAGTCATGGATGAAGCTTCTAAAATCCGAACATGAAGTGTTTGACAAACGGCCCCCAATCTTTTCATGAGCACCGGAAATAGCATTAAAATCTCCCAGAATTAATCTCGAAGAGCCGGAAAGGTGCCCCATTTCCTGCCAGAGCACCCTTCTTCCCAGGATAGAGGTGCTACCATATACAAATGAAATGAGAAGATTATTATTAGACCAAACCAAGTCAATCGAGATATGCTGCTCATGGTTTGCAATTACTGAAATTCCGGAAGCCAAATCAGACTTTGCAAAAATCCACAGAGAATTCACCACATTAGTTGCCACTAGAGTCATTCCCAAAGAAGACCAAAAGTAGCCAGGAATACGATCCAGAGGGACCATAGGCTCGGCAAGACAAAGCAAGTGGGGGCGATGAGTTTGACAGAGCAAATTAAGAGCCCGCTGGGTCCTACGGTTGTGGAACCCCCTGCAATTCCAAAATAGAGCATTCATTGGAATCGAGTTGGTGGCCTACTCCGACGTCCGGAGCGAGTGTTAGCCTGAGACAGGGGTGCCTTTCCTTTTCGTCTTTTAAACGTGGTCCATTTTTCCTTGCCTGGTGATTCGTCTACAATCTCCTATGAGCACGGAACCATTTCCATACCTCCCTCCTTTGTTACTGAACATATTTCCATACCCCCCTCCTTTACGTCTGATCCCGGGATTAGGTCAATATCCCTATTTGCATTAATAGTGATTGGTATCTGAAACCGCCATTCACTTTCGCGAGAGAGAGGCCTGGGGATATCTGATTGAAAATTGAAGATTCCAGGACTAGACTTGAAGACCGTATCTTCATCTTGATCCCCCCATTTAGCTGGCTGATCTGTAATCGCAGATTCATGTAAAACAAGCTGCAAGTTTTGTGTATCATTGGGGCTAGCACAGTCCTCCGCAGGCGCACTTGGATCCCGAGACTGTGGTTGCCTTGATACCGATCTGTTTCTGCGTTTCCCATTATCTCTGACAGGTACCTTCGCCCTTTGAGCATTATTTTTATGGCACAGTGCTGCAACATGCCCAATAGAGGAACAATTGGAACAGAGAACAGGTAGATTTTCATATTCTAGAGAGACCCATTGCATATTCCGGTCCGTGTCAACCCTGATTTTAGTCTGAATGTCCTTTGCCAAATCCACATCAACCAGAACACGCGCATAATGGCCAAATTCCCCATTCACAGTGTTATTATCAAAACGAATAGGAACACCAACAACTCTAGCAATACTAGCAATAATTCTGGTATCCCAGAATTCCCAAGGCAAGTTATAGAGACGAATCCATACCTGGGCCGTGGTTGATTTGTGAGTGTCCGGGTTGAATCCAGGCGTCCAGTGAGTGAACCTCATGATTCCAGGCTTAAGCGAGAGAGCGCCGGCTCCCCAGACCGCTTGCAGGGACAGAGCATTCGGCATTATAATGTGGTAAAATCCCCTTCCTAGAGAGAATAGTTTCCAGTCCATATTCCGTTTCCAGATCAGATTAAGCTTCAATTTCAGGTCTGAGTGCTTCCATGGGCTTTCCCCCTTGGCTAGAGAGAGTCGGCCGATGACCGAATGTTGACACGAGAGGATCCTTTCCTCATATATAGCTTGCTGAATACGGACGGCCTTGAAGCCGCCTTCGTCCGAGATACGAGGCCGCGTGGTTTCCGGAATGGCCGAGGATGCCGATTTAGACAGGACAGAGGCGAAGGATTTAGGCTCTATCGCCGGCGACTGCGGGCCGCAATTGGAGGAGCTCGGTACATCAGGGTGGGGCGATGCCGCGGAGAGTTTAGAGAAGGATTGTCTGCTAAATAGGTGCGCAATAGCAAACGGGGCTGCCGGAGCAGCGGTGGCGACGGTGATCGTCATTTTAGGTCATTCGGTTTGAGTTTTCATTCCTCAATTAAAGGTTGTTTGTTTTTATGAATTTGTTATTTTGTAACTTTGATTTTGTGAGTTTTTTTAGCCTTGTTGTCTACCGTAACTTTTAATACTTTGATTTTGTGGGGTTTTTTTAGCCTTGTTGTCTACTGTAACTTTTAATGAGTTGTTTACTTCCTAAAAAAATATCATTTATTTCAAGTTATGTAAGATAATAAAATTTTATATTTTAATATCTTGTAAATTAAATTTTTAATTTATTTTTTAGGACTTAAACTATTAGATATTTATCCGAATCACCGAAAAATTATATTGGATTGGACCGGAACCGAATCTCTGAATCCCCGAACTGGACTAGACTGAAATTTTGGGGCAATTCAATTCTGGAGATTTATTCTTTCAATCCAATCCTAGAGATTTCCTTTTATTAATATCCAATACTGGAGATTCATGAATCCCCGACTTGGACCGAACTGTGCCCAGAACATCCTGAATCAAGCTCATATTTGCGTCGTTCAAAATGACCACGGTTTCTATACGTTACAAATTCCATCATTAAGACAATTTAGCAACGGAAATTGAGGATCTCTGACGGAATTTTCTGTACTATTTGACAATTTTCTAGTAGTGCTAGGCCGTCACGGAGGCCAGTCGTTTTCCGTGACCGCCTAGCCATTCGCAATTTTTGAAAAAAAAATGATAAAGTTATCCAATAGGCGGCGGTAACTAATAATTTGGGAACAGTAAATAGCAACATCTTTAGTTAAGTCGTATCAACCTAATCCAACACAATCCACTTAAAATAAATATTGTAAATTTGGGGAACGACTCAAATTGTCAATTACATACGAGTTAAATAATATTTCGGATTGTTTCAATTATTATACTAGTAGTAGCAATAGGGAGGGAATTCCCGTTATCCGCATGGATCTATCCCATATGATGAATGGAGAATAACATGTGGTAAATTACACTCATGGTCACTGAACTTTGTATATTTTTTATGGTATGATCATTTTTTTTAAACTAAAGAATCATTTTATTAAAGATCAGAAAGAAGAACAGAATACAGAAATCTAGGGGGATGGACAAACCAGCTCCCATGATTAGACACAGAACCGACTGCTCTAGCTAATACATGAGCAACACGATTCGCAGATCGTTTAACGAACCTAATAGAAAGAATTCCTAACTCTCTAATAAGAAAAGAGCAATCACCAACAATAAGACCAAGAGGAGAGTGAAAAACAGAAGAACTATTAAGCGCATAAGCTAAAATTTGTGAATCAGTCTCCAAATGAATGTTGTGATAACCAGTAGTCTTTAGCCAACTAAGTGCCTCCCTGCAGCTCAACGCCTCAGATAAAATCGAATCAGAATGAAGGGGCAGCAATCAATTAACAGCAGCAAGAAAACAACCAGAAGAATCATGAAGCACAGCACCATAACCCGAAAAACCAGCCGTGTGAAAATCTGAAGCATCAAAATAGTATCCTCATGCACAGAATCATTTGTCTGCAAGTGATATAAACCACCTCTTGCCTTAGCTAAACCAATCATATTCTTATTCTGTGCATCCAGGATTAAGCACTGATTCACAGAAAATAATAAATCACATTTTAATGAAGATGTCAGCTTAGATATAGAGATAAGATTATATGAAAATGTAGGCACAAACAACACCTCATGCAACACAAATTGATTACTTAAACAAACTGTGTCTATATGTGTAGCCTGCAAACGAATATTATTAGGCAATACCACAAACCAGTTAGATACTGGCTTATAGGACTTAAAAAAACCAATTGAACCTGTAATATGATCACTGGCCCCAGTATCAAGAATCCATTCACTTGCAACCTTATCAGAGTTTGAACATGCATAAAACACATATTGATCATGAACATCAGATTGAACACAATTAACAAGATCAAAAGTCATACCTGGACTGCTATTAAAAGCAGGTGCGACACAAATAGAAGATGTTTTGACTGCATTGGCATTTTCTGTTGAAGAATGTTGCATAAACTGTTGTTGTAAAAGTTGTTGAACTTGTGCTGTTGAATAAAATTGTTGTGAATCACAACCATTCCCCGATCCTGAATTAGTTTCGGTCCAAACATTTGGCCCTTTACCGAGAATTCCATCACTCTGTTCGCAACCATCTTCCTCAACAGAATCCGATACCAAATTAGCCTTTGCAAACCTCCAAGACTTATACCCTGGTGGATAGCCATGCTTTTTAAAGCAAGTTTCCACAGTATGATTTGTAAAACCACAATGAGAACATTTCTTCCCAGAATTCTTATTATGCACAAAACCTTTATTATTGTTCCTATTTCCTTGAACATTCTGTTGATTCTGAACATATGCTACTAAATCTTGTTTCATAATCCCTTGATTATGAACATCAAACTCCCTTTCATGTTGTAATACCAAGCTAAAGACCTTATTCAAAGGCGAAAGTGGATCAACAACCATAATTTGAGATTTGATTGTAGAAAATGAACTATTAAGGCCTTTAAGAAATGAAATGACATGGCTGGACTCTTGATTCTGCTTAATTGCATTAGCTACATTACACACACAACCCTCACAAACACAAGTAGGAAGAGGCTTTAATTCTAAAAATTCATCCCAAAGAATTTGTAAAGAAGCAAAGAAATCTGTCACTGACCTATCCCCTTGAGTAATTGCAAAAATTTCTGCTTGCAGATCTGCAATCCTAAAGATATCAGACTGACAAAAATTTTCCTTAAGATTGTCCCATAAAGCTTTTGCATCGCCAATTCCCAAAACTGTTTGAGCCACTGAAGGATCTAAAGAACGAATTAACCAAGCACATACCATATTATTGCATCGTTTCCAAGCACTAAGTAACAAAGAACCAGGAAGAGGCTTTTCTAGGGTTCCATCAACAAAATCTAATTTGTTCTTCGAAAGAAGCGCCATCTCCATGCTTCTGCACCAGGAATGGTAATTTTTACCATTAGGAGAAAGAATTGTAGAAACTAAAACCAAAGAGGGGTTTTTGCTTGGATGCAGATAGTATGGACTGTATTCATCGATCCTTGCATTCACCATTGTAGAGATTGTTGAAATTTCAGAAACAAAATTGATAAGAAGAAAAGAATAAATTGTACCGCGGAAATCAAAAGACTCGCTCTGATACCATGATAACAATAGAGTAGATTGAAGAATTGAAGAATTTCATTAATGGAGGAAGTGAATGTTACAAGAAGAAAAAGGAAATTGAGTTACAGAGAAGAGAAAAGAAAGAAACATTGAAATAGAAAACCTAACCTTCTAACTACCTATCAACTATATTAAATATAGTTGTTACAATCTTAGAGTTACCCGTTGGAATAACTAAATACCAAGAATAACCAACAACTAATCCTAATTTACAACAATACCACTATGCTACAATTATACAATTAATCAATATGTTAACAAGCATGAAACGGAGTTGATCAAGATTGAAGTTTTCCAAATAACAATGGAAGTCAATGACTGAATAAATGCAGGAAAAAGAATTGGAAATTTTAATGCAGGCTTGACATTTCCATGTGGAAATTAGTTATTAAGTTTGATAATAATATTCTTCAGAAAAAAAAAAAAAGTTTGATAATAAATAATATTGATCGAGTGGATGTTAAATCTTTGGGACAAATTTACTTCTAATTATATTCCTTTTTCCTGGCTAAACAACGGTCAAACTTATTCTAATACATACATGTAATCGCTTTCAATAATAACAAGGCTTAATACATTATTTGTCCCCTGAACTTGTTTAAAAAGTTTGATTGGCTCTAACTTTCAAAGTGTTTTGATAATCCCCTAAACTTATATAAAATATTCAGTTAGCTCTCTGAACTTGCGTAAAATGTAATCAATTGATCACTCAGTCGTAAAAAAGTAAGTTAAATGCAGAAGATGTATTCCACGAATCTTAAAAAAAGTAAAACGACCAAAATCGGAGTATACAATTCTAATATTAGAGAAGACAAGTTGTATAGTTGAGCAAACAATAACTTCATTTTTAATCTATTTTTTAATTGTGTAATAACATTCTAAGATGCGTGGAACACATATTCTGCATTTAACTTATTTTTTTACGACCGAGTGATCAATTGATGATATTTTACGCAAGTTTAGGGGACTAACTGAACATTTTATACAAATCCAGGAAGCTATTGGAACGCTTTGAAAGTTCAGAGAGCCAATCAAGCTTTTTGGATAAGTTCAGGAAGCAAATGATGTATTAAGCCTAATAATAACAACGATTGGTTAATTTCAAAAGAAAGGTCATGATTTACGCACGAAGGATTGTGGATTTTTTTATCAGGACCGTGTTTGTATTTGTAAAATTAAGGATTTTTGTTTAATACTATCAATTTGACCGTTGATTATTTCAAAATAGAAAATTTCAAAATTTTGATTATATTTTGATTAGGAATATAAATCGGGCTCATCGGGCCAATCAGAGTTGACAAACCCATTAACAAAGTCTATAAATATCCATCCACACCTCTCTCTCTCGAGTTCTTATATTAAGCACCGGGTCTTCTATGTCATTCGGAGAATCCCCAATTCACATTTGGACACGTGTAGTTTGACCCCATGTAATAATTAAAATAGTAGAGCCTTTTATAATATGTGTGGGTCCATATTACACGTGTCAAAATATGTATGGAGGTCCTCCATTTGACATGGAGAACCCGATGCTTCTAACAATTTGCCCTCTCTCAATGGTATATTCTTTATGCTCTCACACACTCACTCTCTTTGCAGAATATCATGTAAGCACTTCACGAGAACCACTAACTATCTTAATTGTCGGAGTGTGTGGGACGTTGATCATAAGGCCATCACCTCAGAATCCGTCCAAAAGCGATCCTCAGTTACCGTTCGGTCCAACACTTAATTATATTCTAAATAATTTTAATTCTTCAACTTTTTAGTTTTGATGTCATTTAATTTATTGTTTGGTAATGAGAGAGAAAGTTAATATTTAGATGGAGAAAGCTCCAAAAATGATGATTTTGAAAAATAAAAAATATAGTTATATTATATAGTAAATGTGATATGGTACGGAGTGCTGGGCAGTGAAACACTGTCACATTCATAAAATATCGGTGGCGGAGATGCGTATGTTGAGATGGATGTGTGGTCATACGAGAAATAATATGGTGAGTAATGAAATAATTAGGACAAAAGTAGGGGTTACATCTATTGAGAATAAAATGAGGAAAAACCGACTAAGGTGGTTTGGCCATGTAAGACGGAGAGCGCTTGATGCGCCAGTTAGGAGGACTGAAGAGTGGCAAATAGATGTAGTGGTGAGGAGTAGGGGTAGACCTAAGCAAACTTGGAGAAGGATGGTCGAGAGTGATATGAAGTTATTAGGGATCGAGGAGAATATGGTAGTGGATAGGACAGAGTGGAAGGAGAGAATCTGTGTCGCTCACACGACTTGATTGCACGGTTTCATATGATAGTTCATGTTAACCGACCACGAATTATTTCGGGACTAAGGCTTTGTTGTTGTTATTGTATAGTAAATGTGATACTGACAATTTAATTTTTGAAAAAGTTCATTTTAAAGTCGTTAACAACCAAATGGCAATATTAACCTAAAAGTTATTGATTTTATAAATGGCAACCAGTTTGTTTTAACACACACAAAAACTACAGTTTTCATTTGCAAATCAGTGTAATCTTTTTTTTAAATTAACTCTAATAATAATAACAACAACAATAATAAGAGCAGTAATTAGGGATTAAAGTCTTTTAATCTTCTAATTGAAAAGGTTCTCAAAATCAATTTTGTTTAATCTGGTTTGAGCCATGTCTGCTGCTGTTTGAAACCGCTTTTCTTCAAGAGTTTGGACTAATCAAACCTTTAAAATAGTCAAAAAAAACTTGTAGTTTTACTCTAAACCTCTTTTTACCAAACATGACCATAATACAAATAGATAACATGCAAAAATATCACTAACATTAACAGTAAAGAGTAAATTTACCAATAACTTCTAAAATGATGCAATTATACCCCTAATATTGGCACAAAGAGCAATTTTACCCATAAAGTTGACTAGTTTGATCGATTTCAAACATCTTTATAAAACACATATATTTTGTTTTTAATGATTTAATAATACAATTGGATATTAAAAAAAATTTAAATTCGACGAAATATTTGGATTTCTTTTGTCAAACTCGTAGAAAATACAATATAATTTTTTAAATGTTTTAAAAATAAATTAACATCTATTCATATGGTTGTGGTATTACTAATGATAAAATGACGTACATGTGAAGTGTAAATGACACGATTCATGACTGGTAAGATAATTTGATGAATTATTTTTAAAATTGATCCAACTTGTTAACGTTAGGGGTAAATTTGCTCTTTACTACCAACTAAGGATAGAATTGCACTATTTTTTACGTTTTTTTATAAAATTGCTTCTGATCATCAACATTAAATTTTTTTTTTTTGTACGTAATAAAAGTTTAGAGAGAAAAGGAGTTGCCAATATTTTCTTGAGTGAATAAATACCAAAAAATAATAATGAGAAAGGCAATATCTACATATGATGAAGGACTTTTCCTCTGTGTTAATCTTTCTCCTGCCTGCAATCTTCCTTCTTCTCTCTCCAACTTTTGCTCGACAATTAAATGGTACATACCTCTTTCATTTTTATATTTCTTTGTTTCTTTATTTTGAAATTTGTTGAATTCATAATCGTTTAGGTTTCAAATCACGGGCGGACCGATACTATGGTTGAATGGGGATTTGGCCTTTCCCGACAGCCTAAACCCAATTATCGTGTTTAGACTTGGTAATTATCGTGTTCGTGTCATGTTATTTTCGGGTTCGTGTTAAAAAGAGTAAACACAAATCCAACCCAAAAACTTTCATGTCATAATCGTGTTAATCTGTTCGGGTTTGTATTGATTTCGTGTCGTGTTTTCGGGTTACATGTAATTTTGTTATGCATATATATTAATGGTAACTTTTAAAAATATAAGATTATATAGTACTATTTTTAAATACTTTATGGCATTTTCAGATTAGTATGTTAAACTAATCATCGAAAAGTTCAATAATATCATATTAGGAGATCATGTAATGTGTTTATAACAATTTAGGAAGTTCGAGTCATATTTGCAAGCACTGTCCATCTGGACCACCTAGGCCCAGCCTAGGCGCTCGAAATCGAGAATCCGTCCCGATTTTTTATAATTAGTCCATCTAGGTGTTTTATTGACTCCTAGGCGATTTTCAGCCTAGACCGCCTAGGTACCGCCTAAACGATAATGAACAAAAGCATTTTTAATTGTAAATTTATTTTTTTTGCTTTGTTATAATTAACTTTTAAGTTGTTTCAATGATATGTTGTTGAAATGTTGATGTTTGCACAATTTTAAAGATATATGTTACAAATATACGTGTTTTTCTATGTTAAATAATTTTATATTATTATTTTTAGATAGTATAATACATGTTTTAATTGAATTACACAATAATTTGTTGATTAATAAATAAAAAATTATAAAAATACAAATCCGATTAATCCTCGAGGGCCCTATCTGCCCGACTAGCGTCTAGCGTTTTTTACAACCTTGTTTGCAAGCAATAATTATAATTTTATTATCTTTATTAATAAGTGACATATAAAACACGAAATAATATAACAATAATTTTAAATATTTGTACATTTTTATATCGTTTTCGGATTAGCATATCAACCCTAACCCAACCCAAATATTTATGTGTCAGTATCTTGTTAACCAAAAAATGACATATTGACTATTAAGCTAAATACTAACACTAAAATTGGACTTACGGTTATTAGGAGAACAGATTTAGACTCCATGTTTGAAACCGTGCTCATTTAACATTAATGTGACTCCATGTTTGAAACCGTGCTCATTTAACATTAATGTTTGGTTTCATATGATACTACAGTAAAACCTCTATATAGGAATACTCTATATAAGAATAACCTCCAATTTGTTATAAAAAATTTCGGTCCCAACTTGGGCCGGTTATAAATAAGAATAACCTCCCAAATGTTAATTGTTATACATAATCCAAGTCTCACCTTTAGAAACTATACCTCTATATGGGAATAATTATGTAAATAATGTATATATGTATTAAGGATTTAAACAAAATTTATTAAAAAATTTAAAAATTATTGAGATTAAATATGAGTTGGCACACAAATTCCAACTTTAACTATAAATTCTTACCATTTTCCCATAAAACTCTTTTCTTTATGTATTGGAAACTAAACTCAAAACTCTTCCAATTCTTTAGGTATTGGAAATAAAACTCGTAGACTTGATGCTAAACATTAATTTGTTTTATTAATCTATTCTATTGTACATTGTGTATATAAAAACTAAATCAATGTGTCAAACAACGTTGCATAATTACTTTTTGAATAATAAAAATTAGAGAGTTCTTATTGTTGTTAAATTTATAAACTTTAAGTGTTGATTTTTTTTTTTTGGTACCAAACTCTATATAAGAATAACCTCCCAATTGTTATACAAATTGTCCGGTCCCAAACGTATTCCTATATAGAGGTTTTACTGTAGTATAGTTTAGATGATACAAATTTGAACAAAATTAACGGAAAATGGGTTTCTATTGGATTTGTCGGTAATGGAGTCTAAATTTGCTTTAGAAAATATATTTTATACATAGAGTTTAAATATGTTCTCACTAGAAGAAAAAACCCCATCACCGATAGAACATATTTTAAACATATTTGAACAATTCGTGGATGATAACAAAAAAAAAATGTGTCAAGCATCAAACAGATCTCAGACTGTTCAGATGTTGTCACATCAAATCAAATGCTAATATGGCAGCATTCGAACGATTCTAGACTAGTTTGATTCGTATTTATTGTAGAAAATTTCAACACAATTAGTAAGTGTTTTGTATAAAGGTGTTAATGAGTCTTGGTAATTCGTAAACTATTCGAGCTCGACTCGAGTTAGGATCGGCTCGAGCACTAAGGAACCTAGATCTGAGCTTCCTTAGGTTCGGTTTGAAAGCTTGTGAACATACTCAATTATTTTTTAATTACTATGTATATTTTGTTATTTTAAATTATTTTTTTTATCGCAATTCACAACTCATATAAGAATTAACCCATCAGAAAAATGGCATAAAAAAAAAACTTTATCCATTAGCCTTTAGCTAGAAAATTAGGTTTTGATAAAAAAAAAAAAAAAATACATCATAAACTTTAATATATATTTGTATACTCTGACCACGAGTATACTATTCTTGAATATCGGTCATAACATGTAATTGTTTTAACAGCTGCATATTAACATTAAATATATAGAATATTTTCACCAATTTTTTCACCAACAAATATTAGTTCTTCCTTGGTACATGCAAAAACATGCTTATGTTTGGTGTTTCAATTATATATATAGGGTTCAACTCGGCTCAGTTACACTCCCAGTTCCGTGTAGGAAATTCCGACAATTACCGAGCACTTTTATGTGTATATGATATTTTCGAAAAATAAAATAACTCTACTTAACGAGGGAATATCAAACATGTTATAGTCAACACCAATCCAATTTCTAACGGTAATCTATTATTTGTTGATGATGTAGAAGTAGCTATGAACTCCATAGCTGTGAGCCCCATGGCTATGAGCCCAGAAGGTTTGAGGGGTGAACTACTCATTGACTGCAACCCACCATTGCCTGCAACTACACTTGATGATGCCGAGCCACCTTCATCATCAACTCAAGCCAATGGAACTTTGGATGGAAGGGTTCCAGTTGGAGGTTGCAAAAGAGACAGTAAACCACCAGTTCCATGTCTACCTAGCTCAACCTTTTGCTTCAATTCTACTACTTAATACGATGTAAATATAAATTTAGACTCTACGTATAAACCGTGCAATGTTGGTTAGTCAGTGAATTTTTATAGTGGTTTCAAAATGGCAGCTCAATTTCAATTTGTCTCAATAAAATCATTCAACTTTTAATTTTGTCTCAATGAAGTCATTCGGGTGACTTTAAGAGCAACAAGACACCGGAAATATGATACGTGTTGTTTCAGTGAGCTAGGTGACACTCATGTGTCATCTAGGTGGTAATCGTTTCTGGTGTATTTTTTCTCTTGGAGTCGCCAGAATGACTTCATTGAGACAAAATTGAAAGTCGAATGATTTTATTGAGATAAATTGAAATCGAGTTGTCGTTTTTGAGATAACTATGAAAGTTTAGTGATCAGTAGTGCATTTAACCCGTGCAATGTTAGCACTGGTGTTTTGTAGATGGAGCAACTTTAGACTCTACCACAGATCTAACTGAATTCTACTTTCTGTTAATTTGGTTCCATAGATAAATTTAGCTTTAACATTTGGTTCCACTTGAACGCTAGTAGATGGTATAAATATGGAACCAAATTAATAGAAAACGGAGTTTTATTCGGTTTGCCGTTAAGAGAGTTTGAAATTGTTCTCTCTCCAAAATTTTAATGCTAATATTTTTCGATTTTATACGTGGAGTCTAAATATATTCAAATTGACAAAGTAAACTCATCCAATGGTAGAAAAAACAAAGAAAAACTTACATACTAGTTATTTTAGATTGTTTTACTTCTTATATTAGAAGTATCAATTTTTGATATGATAATACAATTTACAGAAATAACACAATATGATTATCATTTTCTTATATTTATATCACACATAATCATATTAATGTGATTATAACACGATGGCTCGAATCGCCACTCCTAGCATTATAACAATATTCAAGGAGTTGGCTCTAGAAAGTCACAATAGAATCAAAATATCCAGTTAGCAAACCTTATATGAATCATCACTTAATAAACATGGACAACAATATTACTACAGTACAAAGCTAAGAATAAAAGAAGCTCTATCAATCTCTCAATAGATGGATATGGCCTCTTTTGGGGTTTTCTATTTCATTGTACCGAAAAGCCCAATTAGAATTTTCCTATCCGGCCAAGTCACTTTGGGGCAACCGGATAAAGAAGATGAACTTCAAAAGAATGATTTAGAGTTTTTGTGGTGGAACCAAACAATACCAGATACGAGATAACTCACCCAATAAAAAATCCTTCAATTCTCAATTCTCAAATCAAAAAGGCCAATCAATTTTTATCTCTTATTTTAGTGCGTGTTTTCAGAGGAGCACAAATGCAAAAAGGAAGTTTGAGCTTCATTCAGATCCAGCGGACGAATTTTCCATCTCCAAGGAGAGCCGCTGGGTTTGCCTATCAGGAAAATTCCTAATTCTCCTTTTGGGCTTCCACTTTGACATAAAGTTCTTGTTTCGGTAATTCGAAGTAGGCGAACAAGGGTTTTTTAGAATAAGCAAATTCATTTGGAACCCTGCGGATTGATTCTTTTTCCAATTCAAAGATTAGAGAATTCTTAGCATACGAAGCTCTCACTCTTTTTCCCAGTTTACACCATTCTCCTAATTCCCCTTTTCAGAACATACTACCTCAGACATGGAAGGGTTAAGGTTTCAACAGGGGAATAAGTAATAACAGCAAAGTCCAGTTCTTGATCTACATCATTTACATTCACAGTATAATCTTAACAAAATCATCTTGTTCTTTGCAGCCTTGTTGGCTACAACTACTACACGACAACACGATTTACAAAGAAAATCACTTCACACGACCCGTTTGATATGATTATCATTGCATTTATATCATATATTATCATGTAAAATATATAAATAATGTGATACAATTATGCCACGACAACCCGACACTCCTACTACTGTTGCCTTTTAAAAGCTGATTGGCATCCTAACTTTGACTGATTAACTCCTTAGACTTACGTAAAGTGCCTTATTGGCTTCCTCAACCTTAAAAGCGACCAGATAACCCTTTGAACTTACTTAAAAAGTGATCTATTGGGTCTTTGAACTTGTTGATACACATTTCAACTTGTTCAAATCTCCTTTTGCACTAACAACATCAGATTTAAGAGATTAATCATATCACTTTTGAGCAACTTCAATATGGATTAATCGTTTTCAAAGTGTCAATCTACTTTTATGACAAGTTTAGATAGCTATGGATGTAGCCTAGAAATAAACATCCCCACTCGCAAAATCATCAGAATATCAAGAAATCAGCAACAACAAATCACTAAGATGAACAAAATCAATCTGCACAGACAAAACCCAAAGCTAAAAAGACTCAAATCTCAACAAAACAAGTCAAATCCACACTAGAGAGAACATAAATCTTTTGATTACTCGCATTACCAATGAATCCCAAATTCGATAACACAATCCAATTTTATTTTATTCAATTCCCAAACCCCAATCACAAGAATTCACAAAGACACCATCGTTTGGGAAATTCACTCTTATTTACCCCCAAATCATAAATTAGCAGTACAAACCAGCGTATACAACAGATAGAAATGACGGAAATTTAAGAAACAACACGGCCAACAACGGGATACTTAGCTTCGAATTTCTTCTCCCAGTCATCGAGAATGCCAATTTCCTTCTCAGTAAGGCCTTCCATGGAAGGAGAGATGTCTTCTTCGTTCTTACTCATCTTGGCCAGAGCTCTGGTCGCATCCTTGCCGGCGAACATGGCATATGAGCCGCCTGGTCCGTAGAAGGTAATGCCGGTGGTGACATTGAAAACGCGACCCTTGATTGCAACATAGATTGGCTTAGATGTGTCAGCGCCGCTGTATTGGGCCAGTTGCTGTGGTGTGAACTCCATCGATTTCAGGGTTTGATCTGGTGCTCGGTTTTGCAGTCGCCGGGTTTCTCTATCCACGAGTAACACTTGTACTGGTTTTACACCAACTACCAATCAACCATAGCTTTATTAAGGCAAAATGTATAATTAATCCCCTGAACTTTAACTGTGTTTTAAGGATCAAGTCACTAATCAATTATTTTTCTATATTGAGCTCTTCATTATTGATTTTGTTATGGATTTGGCCATTATTTAACTTTTTCGTCAAGTTTGGGAGAGGAAGAGATCGATTTGATGATTCTAATGCTGAAAATCATAAAATGGGAGAGGAGAAGATCGAGTTTGGAAGAACCTACTGAAAATTAATTTCTGTAATTTTTTGTTACCTTTTACTCTCTATCTATCCTAGTCAATAAACTTTCGTTTTTATTTGTCCACGTCAATAAACTGAATCGCCCTAACGATGTGTGTCGTCAAACTCGATAGAAAAGTTAAATAAGGACCAAATCCATAACAAAATCAATGATCAATGACTCAATATAGAAAAATAATTGATCAGTGGCTTAATCTTTAAAACAGATAAAGTTCAGGAGCTTAAATATGTTTTTTTTTTTTGCCCTTTATCAATGAATTAAGTTTCAAAATGGCCCATACTTAGTCAAATTTAGCTAAAATCAAAATTTAGTATTAATTCTGTATTGAAATTGTTAAAAATTGATAAATTAGCCTAAGAGTAATCCGGTTTTAATACTTGGTGTGGTTTAATTTTATAATTCCACTTAGAAACCTATAATTAAATAGAAACAAGATCAAAACGAGGCCGTTATCCGGTTAACCTGTTTTGATGAATGGAATGATGTACCTTGAGTTGAGATTACTCTATTTATACTTTGATCGAGTTGTAGAAGACAGTTATAAATTTAGGAGGGAGATGTGCTATGTGTCACTGACTGATAGGTGAACGAGTGTCCGGATATCAAGGCCTGATATCTCTCAAGCCCACTAGGTCTGTGATTTATGGGGTCGAGCTTGATTGATGTAGCGGGTGGATCCTTGACTCAGTCTATTGAGACTTCTCGAGTCCAAGTCCTGAATACGGAATCGTATTGACCAGTTTTGTGACGGTGGTGTCACGTGTTCCCTTTTCTCGGGTGCTTGTGTTGGTTTTCTTAAGTATCATGTGGTGAGTTTATATTCGTTTGATATCAGATGTCCTCCGATGGATCTAATTTTATCATTCTTTAGGATGAGAAAGCATCAGTTTTGGAAAACACTGTACTTGCTGATTCTGATAAGTTAAAGGAGGAGAATTTGATTTTTGATATTTTCGGAATTTTTAGAGAAATGAGGGACTGATAAGGAGGTTATGCAGGCTCCTTGCGGTTGACTTGCTCTTCGCTTAGTCGGCTCATAAATGCAACTGTCAGAACACGTTTTTCTGTGCTTTTGAACGTATTTCGAGTTAGCGTCAATTCATCTTTATTAGACAAGAGTCGAAGTTTCACGACTTTTTAGAGGGCGTGTCAGGAAAAGTTAATGCTCTAATCATTACTTGTTAGTAATTATGATGCTCGTCGTTTCACTTGCTTCTCGAGCAGTATAAAAGGAGGAAGGTGTTAGATGAGTCTTTTTCTCTCATTGTTCATCGGCATTGCCTTTTTGCTACTTGCGATTTCATTTTTCTGGAGATTTCTTTTTTAAGCGTAAGTAATTTTTATATTTCTCTTCTTTTCCAATTCTTTTCTGGTTATGGCTCTTAAGAAACAGAACCCTAAGAAGTCTTCTGAGGCTGATAAATTTGATGGGAAGAAAGTAGTTAATATGGGGAAGAAAACTTATCCTCGTGTTGAGGAGCAGCCTTCCACCTTGACTGTCGAAAGATTGCGGTCACTTCTTGATGATCATCCTGGTTTTATAAAGAATGGATGTGCGCCTTCCCTCATCTTCCTGCAAGGTGAACACCGGTTTCCATGGTTACTTGGGAATCTATAACCAACATGTTGAGTTAAGGCTGCGATTTCCTCGTATGAGTAGCGTTGTGGATATTTTTCAAGAATTTTCACTCTTCTCTTCTCAAATTTCTCCCAATTCTTAGATGGAACTCATGGTCTTCGTGAAGATTGCTCAAAAAGACTACTCATGCAATAGCTTCTGGTGTAAGCTGTAGGAGACGAACAAGAGGCTTAAGAGAGAGTACATGAGAGGGATGTGAGAGAAAAGGGAGGTAAGGTGTCAGTTAGAGATTGGATAAGGTTTATGATTTTAAAAATATAATAAATTATAAAATAAATAAAAGAATAAAAGTGCTCCTCTGACCTTTTGGATCATGTTTACTACTGAAATTAACTTCAAGATACTTGATTCTATATAGTTTAGGTTTGAAAATGAGTCAAACCACGAGATTTATTTTTATACCTTTCATTTTTATCTTTACATACATAACTAACTTATAAAATATAAAGTACAGTTCCTAAAAAAATATAATTTATCTTTACAAACATAGAAATTTTGGCTTACCAACCTTAATTTTTCTCAATTGTAATTTTTATACCTATACATCATTTAAAAACTAATGAAACAAAAATATACAAGAAATAAAATATTATAAATTTCAATTATTCGATCAGTAAACGAACTAAACTGAAAATTGTCGGTTACCAATCCTATTCGATTTCGGTTCAGTTTTGAAAATAGATCATATTTCAGTTCAGTTAACCAATAATTCAATTCGGTTACCCTTACTTCCGAGTGGTATAATATCCTCCACTGCCGAAATCTATCTGAAAGAAATAATTCTAAGCAACTATACACCTAAAAGTTAGAACTAGACTTATTCACATGCTCGGGTACCCACTCAGGTCCGTGTTCTTTGGACCGCGCTTGGACATGAAAGTTTATCTTTAGACCAAGCTCGGTCCAGGTCCGATAAAGCTCATCTCTTTTTTGGACGGGCTTGGGATTTATAAAAATAGCACGGATCGGTCCAGCCAACCCGTCTATTAATATTAATTAATAAATATATATTAATATTTATTTTTAAATATAAATTTAATTTTTTATTATTAAAAAGTATACATATATATTTAGGTGGGCTTCTATGGGATGGATTTGGGATTTGATTTTTGAACCCGAACCCAACCTGGTCCGAGCCTGCCTAAATTAACAACGGGTTGGTCTTGGCACTTTTAGACAAAAGTCCGATGGATCCAGCCCGAACTCGGCCCATGAATAGGTCTAGTTAGAACTAGGGGTGTTTCATTTACACTACCGAATCGGGAAAGAAAATGTAAGCTCAGCCCAGCATAGAACCGATCACCGATTTCCAGTGGTGGAGCACCGGAATCCCAGACATTATCATATCCTAGCTCCGCTTTTGAACTTTGGTTCTTTCGAAAATTTGTGATACTTTACAACACATATAAGAGAAAACCATGGACAATGCCCATTCAATTTCTTCTTTTAGCCTTTGTTTGGGAGTTTGGAGGTTAATGGAGGTGAGAGTTAAAGGAGGTAATGGAAAGGGAAGGGAAGTGATGGAAAGGAAAGTTAACAAATAACCTTGTTTGGGAGTTTAAATTTGGAAGGGAAGGAATGTTAAATTTACTCTGCAGAGACAAAAAATTTTAAAAAAATTTACGTTACTCTCATTAACCCCCAATTTGGAGGTTAGAGTTTGGAGGTTAGAGGGAGTAAAGATTTAACCCCATTAACCTCCATTTACTCCCAAAAAATAACTCCCAAACAAGGTTAACTTAATACTTAACCTTCCATTACTTCCATTTACTTCCATTAACCTCCTCCCAAACAAGGGCTTAAATTTTCATAGAAATGAAAATATTAGTAAAAATAAGAAAATCAATGGGAATAAAAGAGGCGACCTTTTTAGGAAACTTTTGTAGATGTATTTCCAGATATTCTTTTATCATTTCGTCCAAGCAAACGAGCTCCTCTAATTCTATGAATTTTTCTAAAAAACTTTTTTCTTGGATATCATTTAAAAAAAAATTGGATTGAATTCAAATCACGATGGCATTCTCTTGTTCCTGAATGGGCTTCTTTAATTCTTTTAGGTTTGTGCTCTACTCCGAGTAAAGATCTGCCCGATTTTTATTTGCACATATAGGGCAAATATTCCAGACATTATCATATCCTAGCTCCGCCACTGTATATATGTAATGTATTAAACAATATCCTGCCTTAGAGATCTATCTTTTACTCCATATTTGAAAATCTGAATCAAAATCTAGATCACAAGAGGGGAAAGAACTAAAAGGCCAACATAAAAAGAAAATTTCTTTCTATTGTCCTCATAATAACATCAATCTAATAATTAACATAATTATAATAAGTACATTATCCCAACATAATTCAATCTCCATGGTAATCTAAAATGTATCTCCACCTCAGTATAAACACTACTCGGTCCCGGCTCGGGGAAGAAACATCAGCAGGAACAACGGGAATTTTAAATACGGAGTTCATTAGTTGTTCATAAAAGTGAAAATGGGAGAAAAGAGAAGGCATATGGCAATCCATTGATAGTCCACTGCATTATACGGAATAGAAGAACAAATCAAACCCTGCTACAGTGTCGTCCTACGTTCTACGTCCTCGATCTATGCCGGAAAATTATCTTCGGCCACTACATCCACATCCACGCAAATCAAATCATCTGACCAAGAACATTGCATTCTCTGTGAAGTTATTTATACTTCACTTGCTTCTTGGATTGATTCTCGGCTAGAAAAGAAACTACATTAGTGCAAGGGGAAGCCGCCGCCTGAATATTCAACCTCCTGAAAAATTAGCATGTAAACTATAATTAGAAACATTCTAATTAACTTCTTGTTCATGAAGAATATGGTTGAAATAGGGGTACAAAAACTGATTGTCGTGTTATAACCGTGTTATGTAATCTATGAAGTCCACTACATGATTATATATTATATATTATATACATGGCACAATGATAATCGTGAGAAATAGGTCGGGTAGTGTCTGTAAATTGTGTTGTTGTGTCAAAAATTCACAGCCTACTCGAACAGAACACCTATACTTCCGATTTTTTTAAGTTCACAGCCAAAAAGTATTTAGCAAAACCTTCTAACAGCTACAATTCTAATGATTTCCTAATGAAGTGAAACATCTTAAACATGAGTTAATTTATGAAAAAATTAAATAAGGGGATCGGAAGACTATGGTTTCGGACCAAACTAGTTCGGGACTGTTGAGATGTTGCTATGTCAGAACCTGTGATGATCGGAAGACTTGGCTTGAGGTGACTTTTTTTTTCACCTCAAGGCAAGTCTTTGAAATATTAGCTAACTTTCTTCACTTCACAACAGACCAAATCATAGCAGAATATTCAGTTCTCTTTTAAGAGAAGAGCCCGATTTTTAATACCAATTTAAAAACCACATAGAGGTTATTCCAGAAGAACACGAGTAAGTTGCCTCTACACGGTATTAAACAGTATCAGCTAGTGGCGGGCATGTATAAAATAGGACAAATTATTCAGTATTAGGCCTTTGTCAGGCATACCAGTTTGGCAAAACATTTAGTTTGGGTCTATGTTGCACGGAAACTCTTTTTCATTAGCATTTTCACGTTTCATATCCGTTTCCATCAGTTTCCTAGCTATATTTTTTTAGAAATGGTGTCCGTTTCCATTCCGTTTCAGTTTCCGTTTCTGTGCAACATAGGTTTGGGTGAAACCAAATAACCTAAATTCTATTTCTAGCAAAAGTTCCTCCATAATCTACCCTAATTTGGGTTATTTTGACCATAGAGATTGTTACATCTCAAGCATGTAGAGGAAAGACCGATGACATAATACGAGAGAGGTCAAAACATTGTTCGACAATAATTATGTTAGGGCTATCAATTTCTGATACGATAACACGGTTTACAGAAGACAACCCGCTTGACATGACCCATTTGACACAGTTATCATTTTTGTGTTATTTATATCATATATAATTATGTGGAATATATAGATCACATAATACGATAAGCTGTTTCGACACCCCTAAATTATGCATCATCAATTCATCATCACCCAATACAAAATATTGAATTGCAGTAGTATCTCATTAAGATCTTTAATTCCAACAAAAATTAGTTCCCATGGTCATGTACGAAACGTTTAGCTTACAATGAAATTTTCGATTTTTGTTCGACATGGTTTAATTCAAGATGAACTTATTCGGAAGACAAAACGAACCTGAGCAGGAGGTAAGGATGAGACCCAGTCTGATGCGTGTGTTGGAAGAAGCCCCAACGTGTTCAACTGCCAAAAACAAAGACAGAAGATGATGAGTTGTAAGAAAAAAACTCATGCTTTTTGAAGGGGCAAATAGTAATAGGGAAGACAAGGAAACGCATCATACCTTCCAAACACCCAATGCTAAACCCCCCAAATTAAGGGCCATGAAAAGCAACTTAGGCCCAAGAAGATCTACTTTACTATCTTTGTATGGCTCGAAAACTGCATGGAGAAAAACAAAACAATTAGGACTTTGGACGAATGAACTTTATAAGCGTCCTAAATCAAGATGTGAACTTTCATGAGAACACCTAACAAAACTATAATAACGTAAAAGCAAGGTAGTCATAGTTATTGAAAATAAAAGAAAAAAGGGATAAGGTACCAAAATTGGCCTAGGATTTTTGGGGGAGTATCAATTTAGGCTCCACGTACAAAATAGTACCAATATAGGCTTAATGTTTAAAAAAGGGTACCAATTTAAGCCTCAATATCAGAATGTGACACGTCATTCATATTACTCCGTGAAGTTCTGATTTCTCTCTCCACTAACAATTGATAGAACTTAACGAAGTAATATAAATAACATGTCATGCTCCATTATCGAGGCGTCAAGCCTATATTGTTGCTATTTTGTACGTGAAGCCTAAATTGATACTTTCCCAAAAACCATAGGCCTATTTTAGTACCTTATCCCAAGAAAAAAAGGTTGCACTCTTCAGAATCACAATTGAAAAAGGTGTTAGTGGAGATGGTTATTACTGGAGTTCATATTGCAGAGTTGAGGATAGGGTAATAAAATACGTCCATAGAAATCCTTGAACTTTACATTTTGCAACATTGAAGTCTGTAATTAAATTATAAAAAAAACGAAATGATGACTTGGACAAGTTTGACTACATTATGGACTCTCTCTTTTTTTACCATGTCACAAAAAATTATGGTCAAATGCATATTTTAATCTCATTCGTTAACTTTTTTGTTGATTTGGACTTTAATGTTACAGATTATGAAGTTCAAGGATTTTTATGTCAAAAAATGAAGCTTCGGGGCCATAAAGTTAGTAACTCTATAGTTTAGGAGCCATTAATGTAATTTACCGGACATAAGAGGAACTGTACTATTATTAATGACATGGCTTCTTCCAATGTATAGCATTGAATTTCACAAAATAAAGGCTTAATATATAATTACACACCTAAACTTGTTACTTTTTGACGTATGACACCCTGAATTTGCTGACACCTAAACTTATACTTGGACCAATCACACACCTAACTTGTCAATTTTGGACCTCTGGCACCCTGATTTGCTGACATGGCATGGAACGTGTTTAGATGAAAGTTTGACTTGACAGTGCTGTGTCAACTTTGAAGTCTGACAATCAGCAAATAAGGGTGTCAAAGATCCAAATTTGACAAGTTTAGGCGTGCAATAGGTCCAAATTATAAGCTCAGGGTGCCAAACAGCAAAAAGTGACAAGTTTAGGCGTGTATTATGTACTAAGCCTAAAATAAACAAAAATACAAGAATGTTTAATTATCCATTCCCAATCCTCAAATATGCAGCAGGACCATCCAGAGATGAAATTAGTGATAATGAAATGTGAGGACAATCCTCTGCCTAAGAGGGCAATAATGAAAAGGAATTTCTAGTTAACTTACCCTTCCCGACCCCTTGAAGGGCACTTATGGGTTGCCAAAGAGCTGAAAATGTAATACCAATGCTGAAAAGATGCACTGTATTTCCAGCCATCCACATCATGAATCCCATCATCATCAAATTCTTGAACGGAGCTTGTGCCACTTCCCAAGCTTTCTGTTAAATTAGAGATAAAATGCTGTTAATTGATAATTCCATAATTATCGATTTGGTAATTCTCAATTATTTAATAAGGTGAAAGAATATTAGGAACATAAAAACTGATGCAATGCACATTCAGGGAGTGAGAAACCTAATAACATGAACAAACCAGCACTATAATCATTTCCTAAATGTCTTACAACTTTACCAACCCCATTCACGATACATTTAATTTTTGACATCAAGATTCAGTACCAAGCCATTTAAAACCTATAATAATGGCGGCAGAACTGTAGATCTTATCCGTAGATCTGGGTTGCAAAAGAAAGGACTTAGATCCAAAGGTTCAGATGATGAAGATTGGACTAAAGTTGCTTCGCTGCAAATTTGGAGTTACGATATATATATTTCAACCATTGTTTATGTTAGGTGTACCTTTAATGCCATTAATGGCTTTTTGTAATCGTTTTCTTGCCCGAGTGGATCATGTATTAGGCTTTGCGTATGTGAGGTTTTATTCCTTACTGTTTTCATGTTGTACTTGCAATCTTATTACTTAATGAAATATTAGCATTCCTATATAAAAGGGGCGGCCCGGTCGCATTACGCGTCCCCGCTGAGCGAGGGTCCGGGGAGGGGTCCCACCACAAGGGTGTATTGGGGGCAAGCCTTCCCTTGCCAATTTAATTGGCAAGAGGCCGCTCCTAAGACTCGAACCCGTGACCTCTGGTCACACGGCAACAACGTTTTACCGTTGCGCCAAGGCTCGCCCTCTATTAGCATTCCTATATATATAAAAAAAAAAAAAAGGGCGGCCCGGTCGCATTACGCGTCCCCGCTGAGCGAGCATTCCTATATATATAAAAAAAAAAAAAAAAAACCTATAATAATCGCAACTCATACTCTCCTATCTCTCATTCCTCACACAAAGCCATCAGAAAAACCAACCAATAGCAAGGGGATTTCTCCCCTATAAGAATCCAACATGTCCTACTTCCGAAAGTATAGCCAAACCTAAACCAGTACTAGTTAGCCACTTCCGAATATCATGTAGGAGCACGGACTATGGGCCCGACAGTCCTATAGTGTCCATAGGCCTCCTTCCCTAAAGAGACATCCGCCTCTCTTTTCTAAGGGCAGATGCCCACCTCCTAGTCCCCGATGGACTAGGGTGGATCACTAAAGTCAAGTGTTTGTTCAATGGCCCAAGGGTGGCGTGGCGGACATCCTAAAGAGTCCCTTTCTCCATAGTAGTCCTTATACCAACTTCGGGTCTGAGAAAAACAACCATTGATATGTTCTTAGCTCTACCCTTCTCTCGTTTGTCCTAGCTACTTTTTTCCATCACTACCTACCAATAACTAGAGAGGATTTTACAAAGTTAAAACAAATTCAAAACCAGATTACTTATCACAAGAAAGCCATCGTAACATTTACAACTGTGTCAATTTGAATTGCATAACCACAGCAACTCACAATGCCATAAGTTGATCCTAAAACGATTACACTCATATTAATTTCGTTCGAGAGAAACGTCAATAGAAACTAAGCGAACACCAAACAAGTAGCATGATCTTTAATAACAACACAATTATTCTGAGTGTCTTGTTATATTATACCAGATGAAAAGACAACTGATGAATGTTCCTAAGCAAGGTAAATCTTTAATCTCATATGGGATTTTTACATGAAGTTTTTATACCCTCCTCTGCACTATGATTCAAATATAAAAATTTCAGAATACAGAAACCCTCAGCTAATGAAGCACTTATAACTAAAAGAAAGAAAGAAAGAAAGAAAGAAGAAATATCATCTCAAAATTAAGCCTAAACTCTGTTAGATACTATGGATCATCAAACAACTATGAAAATCCAAAATACTCCATGAAACAACAATGTTTTTCAAAATTGAACTCAAAAGAAAACGAAAATATTAACAACTTCAGTTCAGATACACCTAGATGACAGCCTAAACCTTGTATACACTAAATAGGTCAATATAATCTCAAATATTTATTAACCATTACATTGAGCGGTTTTGATCACATGGACTATATCTAACAGTGAATGACCAAATTCATTGGGTCATTAAGGTCCATGTGAATACTACTGTTGCATTGAGTAGCACCTCTTCACGGTTGACTTAAAACACTGAATATTCGTAAGACCCTCTTCAAAGATTCATAAAAAAGGTAAATTTTCTTCAAAGCTAATCCTTGTCATCTCATATCCATTCAAAGTGAATAGGTCTTGGAACTTCCATAGATAAGATCCCAAATATGAAACAATATTATTTCAAACTCACACCATATCTGTAACAGCTATAATACGAGTACAAATCCTTAATTCTTAATATCCCTAATTCACAACTGAAAACTAAGTCAAAATTGAATTGAAGCTAACCTGAGATTTCCAATTAGCTTCAGCATCCTTTTTTTGCTTGGACACAGCCGAATCATCCTGCAGCGCATTCAAATCAAAAACTAATTGAGAATTAAACAAATTGACAAGTAAATTCAGTTCATATGGATACACGATTGGGAACAAAACTCTATACAGAGTATCAATTAGATAAAAAGAGGTAAGAGAGAACCTGATCTTGAGAGGCGCGAGAAAATCCAGGAGGATCGGGAATGTCCCGAGAAGAAGGGGCGTTTGAATTGTCAGAGAAATCGATAGCCCATCTACGACCCGAACCCATCACTGCTTTTCCTTTATCCATCTCCTTCTCCTTCTTCTTATTCTTCTTCTTCTGAGCTTATTGAATTCTTCTGGGTCTTTGATTTCAGATAGATCAGAAGAAAAAGATCGATAAAAAAGACTGCGGCTTTACCCAAGTCTAGCACCAAATAGCCACTGTAGCCGCTAAATCTAATGGAAGACGTCGCGTCGGGCCAGGCCAGACGGCTTTCTTTTGTTTAGTTGCTTTCGGAAAAAGGAAAATATATCTTTAGGTCCCTGATGTTTACAATGTTTATTAATTGAGGAATTAATCTTTTAATTTGACACATATACACTAAAGTTTAGAGTTAGCTTTAAAAAGGTCACCGAAACTTTATTTAGTTTCAATAAAGTCATTAAACTTTGGAATAAGGTATCAAAATAGGTCTAAGATTTTTGGAACAGTATCAATATGGGCTTCACGTATAAAATAGCATCAATGGAGGTTTAATGTTTAAAAAAGAGTATCAATTTAAACATTCGTAACGACATGTGACACGTCATTATACTATTTCGTTAAGTTCTGATTTCTACTATAATGTTGATGCGAGAATTTTTAATGAAGAAGGGTATTATTCGGTGGGCTTTTTGTTGCGCGATCAAGAGGGCTCTTGCATTTTTGTTTATCATGCTTCAGTGTAAGGTTGTATTGAGCCTATTTTAGTCGAAGCTATTGCAATTCGAGAAACTCTATCATGGACAAAATCAGTATATCGCAGCAATGTCACTGTTCTTTCGGATAAGATATTGTGCAAGCTATTAACTAGCCTTTTTTTCAACTATCTTATATCACTGATGTGATTTTAGATTATGTTACTATTATTAAATAGTTAAACAATGTTTTAATCTCTTTTGTTAAACGTTCAACGAATTATGTAGCTCATTCCTTAGCTTGAGTTGTTCTTTCTGTGTCTGATTGTGGAGAGTGGACTTACCTACTTCTATTCTTTATCAATCTTTATGATTTAACTTAATAAAGTATTGTTTTTTTTTTGAAGAAAAAATATACAATATGAAACTTTTTATTTTTATAAAATAAGGCCATTAAAAGAAACAAATAACCAAAAGCAAAAAGAATAAACATCAAAACTAAATAAGAAAAACTACTTTTTCAATATAGTTGTTTGGATTTAGGCACTGTTCTTTATTACTTAATTTCAGTAACAATCAGTTCAGTTCAGTTCAGCATCTGATTTCAGCATTCAGTTTCAACATTTAGTAATTTATTATTATTATTATTATTATTATTATTATATGATTTATTATTATTATTTATCTATAATTTATCATTATTTATTAGTAACATTCAGTTTAGTTGAGTTCAATTTTTTTAAGCGATAAAAAACAGAGTCTTATAAGATGCTTCACAATATAATTGTTGATTTTGAAAATAACGTCTTTGAAGAAGTGTAAATTTGATACGGAAGTACGAAATAGTAGAAATTTATTCTTTACATTTTTAAACAAGATTAATTTTATCCATACGTATTAAAAAATTTAAAATGCTAGTTTGAGTGTTATTAAATTGCCACATCGGACATTCCAAAGATTAATCATGTCTATGATATTTAGGGTCTGTTTGGTTCAGCTGTTAGCTAATAGCTGTTGCGGTTGCTGTTAGCTGTTTGCAGTTGCAGTAAGCTGTTAACTGTTGCAGTTAGCTGTTTGTTATTAGTTGTTTAATTATTAGTGTTTGGTAAAATTATATTGAACTGTTGATGTTCGGATTTAAAATGTCTAAAATGGACATGTTTTAAATTAATTAACGATGAAATTATAAAAGGAAAAATGTGAAAAAATGCCTATAACGTTTACAACTAGGAATAATTTTACTCTTAACGTCTAAAATGGTGCAATTTTACCCATTACGCTAGTAGTAAAAACAATTTTACCCCTAACATTGGCAAGTTAGGTCGATTTCATATATTATTAGAAAACATAGATATTTTATTTCTTATTCTACACCAATTGAAAATTAATATTTATAAATTCGGTAAAATATTTAAATTCTTTTTTGTCTAACTCGTACAGAAGACAATATATTTTTTTTATTTTCTTAAAAAAAAAAATCACGTCTAATCATATGTTTGTGATTTGTTACTAACGATGATAAAATGGTGCACATGTGAAGTGTAGATGACAATATTCATGACCAAAAAGACAGTTTGATAAATTATTTCTCAAATTGATCAAACTTGTCAATGTTATGAGTAAAATTGCTTTTGATTGCCAATATTAGGAATATAATTGCACAATTTTAGATGTTAAGGGTAAAATTGCTCCTAGCTATAAATGTTAGGGGTATTTTTGCATCTTATCTTATTATAAAATAAAAAATGTGTTACACAAAGTAATAAAAATAATCTATATAAAAAAAATAAAAAAAATTATTGAACGCAACAAAAATATCTTCTCCGGTAATTATGTTGTAGAAATATAAATAATGTTAAAAAATAAACATATTTTTATGGAAATAAAAAGGATAATTTTGTGAATAACATATAACTACAAACAGCTGTTTATGAAAAGTTCCAAATATGAGCTTTTCGTGGAACGCTCCAAAACGCTGCAGTTTCCAGAGAAAATGCTAAACGCTGCGGTTATATAAACCTAACCAAACACTTTATTTCCTGCGGTTTGGAGTGAAACGCTAAACGCTCCTCCGAAAAGCCGAAACAAACACCCTCTTAGTGTTTTAAAATGCTAATAATTAAGTCTGCCACATTTATGTTAATTACCAAAAAAATTGTCTTTTTTTTTGGTAGAAACAGGAAAGGAAAACAAACAGACAAAGGGACTAACTCGGGATCAGTCTAGGCAGGCTGACCCCAATCCTATCCTCTAGAAGAATAGACAAAAGAAAAGTGGGAGGAACAGAAAGGGTAGAAACACCTAACATCCCCTCATGCCCAGCAGCTGCCAAGCGATCCGCAACCCGGTTTTGTTCCCTGTAGATATGGCAGAAACTTAAAACCTCAAAGGAAGGGCGAAGCCTTAAAATAGCTTTGATAAGATTTTGGCTGTTAAGACAAAAAGCCTGGTTATTAGAAATCCTGTTGATTGCCTCCAAGTTATCAGATTCCACAGATAACCTCTTAACACCCAGGCGAATGGCAAGCTTGATACCCGAGAGAATACCCCAAAGTTCCGCTGAAAAGGATGAGCCCATCCCCAGGTTATGGGTAAACCCAGCCAGCCAAGCGCCACCTGCATCACGAAGAACTCCTCCAGCAGCAATTCTGCCATTGCTAAGGCAAGAGCCATCCGTATTCAGATTCACTACCCCCTCTCTAGGCTTGCTCCAACCAACTAAGTGGACCTCTTTTTTCTGGGTAGGTCTGACAAGGGGATCCCCTTCAAAGCTCTTCGTAATAATAGAAAGCTTTTTCGAGAAGAAATCAAGTAAGTCAGGAATAAGGACAGTCTTCTCAGCAAATAATTCCTCGTTCCTCCACTTCCAAATTTGGTGACAGATGATAGCAAAGAAGATGTCACTGTGCTCCATGTTGGCCAATAATTTTCCACTAGCACCATCAGAGAACCAGTCAACCTCAGAATGAGCCATGAAGGAAGGGAGAGTGTGGTGAGGGAGAATCTCCTCCCAAACCTTTTTACTTTTAGGGCAATCCCTCAGAGCATGGCACAAGGTTTCCACATGGCCTCTGCATCTACTACAGGCTCCAGACTCCGCCAAGTGCCGTCTGTGCCTATCCGAGTTAGTGAGCAACCTGTTCTTGACTCCCAGCCACAGGAAACTCCTAATGCGGTAAGGGATTTTAAGGTCCCAAATGGTTTTCCAAATTTCCGAGGGAGGATCTGTAACGACCTGGTCCGGAGAGGGTGGCGCCGGGGTAGAAGGCCTGAGCAAGGAGCGGCCCTAAGGGATGGCGATGGGGGCAGGAATGAACTGAATCCCACATCGGAAATGGAGAGGGAGTGATTGGGGCTTATTAGTAAGATGTGAATCCAATACATATAGACGCGTTTTAAAGCCGTGAGGCCCAAAGTGTTGGATTTGGGCCAGAGCGGACAATATCTACATGGTATTGGATCAGGGTGTTACAATTGGTATCAGAACCAGGTTCTCCACGTATGATGTGTGGTTCGGGGACGAACCAGGCGGAAGCTGGTGGGCCTGTAACGACCCGGTCCGGAGAGGGTGGTGCCGGGGTAGAAGGCCTGAGCAAGGAGCGGCCCTAAGGGATGGCGATGGGGGCAGGAATGAACTGAATCCCACATCGGAAATGGAGAGGGAGTGATTGGGGCTTATTAATAAGATGTGAATCCAATACACGTAGACACGTGTTAAAGCCGTGAGGCCCAAAGTGTTGGATTTGGGCCAGAGCGGACAATATCTACATGGTATTGGATCAGGGTGTTACAGGATCGGCCCTATTAGGGGTAAAAGCTTCATAGGCTGACTTACAAGAATAAGCGCCATTGTTGGTCAAGGCCTAGCAGTGCCTGTCCTTGTCTTCCTCTTGATTACTAATCTTCACTCCTCTAATTCTAAGGAGGGTCTCCAGGCTAAAGAAGGTGTCAAACTTAGACCAGATCCAGTCTCCTTCCGAGTCCACCACATCAGCAACTTTCCAGGGACGGATGTTACTAGGCGGGGGGATCTACACACTTCTATAAGCGGTTTATCCCCAATCCAAGTGTCATACCAGAAACTAATGGACTTACCATTACCCACCTCCAGGCCAATCCCCGTGCAGAACTCGGCAAACACAGCGCTAAGCCCTTTCCAGAGGAAGGAACAGCTGACAACCCTCTCCTTAGGGCCACCAAAATTTTTGTCTTTCCGATACTTGCCGCAGAGAAGACGAACCCAAAGAGAGGATGGGCATTGCCACATTCTCCAGAGAAGCTTCATTAAAAGGACTTTATTGTTGTCCTTAGCTTGCCTTATACCAAGACCCCCCCTACTTTTCGGCTGGCAGACGTCCTTCCAAGGGACCAGGTGAATCTTTTTCCCTTCTCTAGACTCTCCCCAAAGGAAATGACGGTTAATCTTATCAAGCTCGTTAAGAACCAGCTCAGGGAGCCTACAGGCTTGCATGATATGGTTCGGAGCCGCGTAGTTGACAGATTGGATTAAAGTAAGGCGGCCTGCAAGGGAAAGAGAATTAGCTTTCCAGCTAGCACACAAACCGTTAGTTTTGTCCAAAGTATCTTTAAAAGAGGCTTTGGAGACCCTGTCACTGTGAAGAGGGACCCCAAGATACTTCCCCAACGAGTGAGTCAGGGGGATGCCAGAGAAATCACTAAGTCTTCTGCACAAGCCATTGTCCATGTTCTTAGAACAAAGCATCCGAGATTTTTGGATATTAATCTTTTGGCCAGAAGCAACACAAAAGCAATTAAGGATATCCATCACCACATTAATTTGCTCCTCATTACCCTCCACGAAAAGCATCACATCATCAGCGAAGAACAAATGGGTAATAGGAGGGCAATGTTTATTGATGGAAACAGGGTGGAGAGCCCCCTTGCTCACCGCCTCTTGGATCAGGTGTGACAGTCTTTCCATAGCAATAACAAAAAGGAAGGGGCTCATAGGATCCCCTTGTCGAATTCCCCTGGAGGGAAAGAACTCATCAGACATGTCTCCATTGATCATAACCTGGAAAACAGGAGAGGAGATGCAATTCTCAATTAATTTCCTCCAGTTCTCCGGGATACCAGCTTTCATCAAACTATCCAGAAGAAAGCTCCAGTTTAGTCTATCATAAGCTTTCTCCAGATCCAGTTTGAGAGTCACGATCCCTTTCTTACCTTTCTTCATCTTCATGGAGTGGACTACCTCCTGGGCAATAACAACATTATCCATCATTTGCCTGCCAGGAACAAAGCTCCCTTGATTCTGGCTTATAATATCCGGAAGGATCCTCCGGATTCTATTAGCCACAATCTTAGTGATAGCTTTGTACAACACATTGCAAAGACTGATAGGCCTCATCTGAAGAAAGGAGGAAGGCTTATCAACTTTAGGGATCAGAACGAGGAGGGTTTTATTAACCAGCCTGATATCATTAGAACCACTAAAAACACCTAACACAAAGCTGTAAATGCCCTCTTTCACAGTGTCCCAGTGTTTATGGTAGAAACTAGCAGGGATACCATCGATCCCAGGAGCCTTAGTAGAACCGATGCTGGAGAAAGCCAGAACAATTTCTTTCAGGTCAATAGGATGGAAAGCTTCCTTAATAGCATCCTCCCCCAACCTAGGAAAAGAAGTCCCAGAGTGGGCACTCTTCAAGTCCACCGCTTCCTCTTTAAATAGGTCTTTGTAGAAATCAAGGGCAAGGCGACGAATGTCTTCCTCCTCAAAAATCCAATCACCATTGGAGTCTTTGATAGCATCGATCCTATTCCTCTGTCTCCTAATAATCGTTGAAAGGTGGAAGAACCTGGTGTTCCGGTCCCCGTCCTTTATCCAAACCTTCCTAGATTTTTGGAACCAAAGAAGCTCTTCCTGTCTAAGCACTGCTTCCAACTCGTTTTGGAGAGATCTAAGATGACCATTTAGGCTGTGGTCGAAGCGGACCTCCAAACAACGTTGAATGCCTTCCATCATTCTCAAAAGTTTGTTTTTCCTTCTGATAATGTGGCCAAAGATGTTTTTATTCCATCCTGCCACATTCCTCCTGAACCCCTCAGCGGCAAGGAGGACATCAGAGTGAGGTTGCCAATTGATTTTAACGAAATTCTTAAACTCGGGGTGAGAATCCCAAGCACCAAGATACCTAAAAGGTCTATTTCCTTTCAGCCGATTACATTTAACCATCTTAACGAGGATAGGGCAATGGTCAGAGTGACGGAAAGGGAGATTAAGCACATTGACCTCGGGAAATCTATAGATAGCAGCAACATTAGTGTAAACCTTGTCCAATCGAACAAACACATTATTCCTTTTCCAGGTAAACTTGTGACCGGCGGCTCCCAGGTCCGAAAGCCCGCAAAGATCCATACTTTGCTTGTGATTAAGGCACCGGTTCACATAATGATTACCCCCTCCTCTCTGATCACTCATAAGGGCAATGTCATTAAAATCCCCAGCCACCAACCAAGCATCTACCATGTTAGAGCTAATAGAATATAGGATCTCCCACAGCCTTCTCCGGTTAGTCAAAACAGGATCGGCATAAACAAAGGTAACAAAGAAAGGTTTATTACCAGGGTAACACACCTTACTATGGATGAATTGAATGTCCAAACTAACAATGTCAATATTGACTTGACCTGGCTTCCAAAAGAGCCAAATCCCCCCTGCCCGACCAGTAGCCTCCGATCTGACACAATTCCAATTCTTAAACTTTCTAACCACCTCATCTGCTTTGGAACCACTAACCTTGGTCTCCAGAAGAGCAAAACAAGAAGGATTAAATTGTTTAATAAGATCATTAACATGGATGCGGGTTGTCTTGCTCGCCGCACCTCTAACATTCCAAACAAAGAAGTCCATCAGAAAGGAAGACTACTGACACAAGCCCATACCAAAAAAATTGTCAATGTGTCTAAAATGTTTATTATGTTACTGATATAGTTACAAATAACCAACAAAAAAAAATGTAAGACATTGATTAAAAAAAATGTAAGACACTGTTTTGATTTATTAAACAAATTGTTTGAAAGGTCTGATATGACTGTCAAGTAACTAATAAACCGGTTCGTTCCATTTATTTTTATCAGATAGGAGTAAAATTGACTTTACTTAACGTTATAAGTAAATTGATTTTATTTCCTACGTTATGTCAAATTTGACTTTTATCATGTTCCACTCAATTTTTTCCACAAAAATAAAAAATATATACTTATATATGAATGATAGTAGAACCTTTATAAATTAATAATGTTGGGACATGAAATTTTATTAATTTATAGAGATATTAATTGAGTAAATTACACCAATAGTACCTGAACTTTACCCTAATTCACATTTCAGTACCTAGATTACATTTTGTCCCGAAAATATACCTAAACTAACGATGACCGGATAATTTAGTACATTTTACCCGGTCAATAACCGGTCAATGCGGGTTTGATGAGTAAATTACACTAATGGTACCTAAACGTTACCATAATTCACATTTTGGTACCTAAATTTCATTTTGTCCAAAAAATACACTTCAAGTAAAGATGAATCGATAATTTAGTATATTTGACCAGTTAACGTGAGTTTGACCATTTTAAATTAGAAATTTAGACCCATGATACACTCAATTAACATATGCAATACTACCTTTTAGCTCTACATATATATTAAAGGGTAGTATTATAATTTTATGTTAATTGAGTGTATTGTAGGTCCTAATTTTTAATTCAAAATGGTCAAACTCTCATTGATTGGTCACTAACCGATCAGATGTACTAAATTATCCGGTCACCTTCACTTAGTTATATTTTTAGGACAAAAAAATACAGGCACCAAAGTGTGAATTAGGAAAAGTTCATGTACTATTGATGTAATTTACTCAGACAAACTTGCATTGACTGGTCATTTACCGGTAAAATTTACTAAATTGTCCGGTCATTGTTACTTCAGGTATTTTTTTGGGACAAAATATAATTTAGGTACCAAAGTGTAAAATAGGTAAAGTTCAGGTACTATTAGTGTAATTTACCCGATATTAATTTATCGAGTATAAATTTACTGAACTGGCCCAAATCGGAATCAGAAAAAATTATTATTTTAAAGAGATTATTAATTTATCGAATATTAATTTATAAAGATTTTACAGTATATACTAAATTTTTTGTCATGGAAAGTAAAAACCGAACTCATTAGCGATTTCTAAAAATAAAAAACATACATTTGTCTATTGATCTCGATTAACTTAATTTTCAGTTTGTTTTCTAATCTTGCACCCAACCAATAAAAATCCTAACTTTGACACTGATAAGATGGTGTACAACATAAAAGAATATAATAATAATTTTAAATATTTGTCTTCTCAGTGCTACGCCTTGAACCACTTGGCCATCTCAAACCTAAAAATTAAATTTATATAATTTTGGGTTAATTACAAATAAATGCTTTGTGATTTTATGAATTTATAAATAGATATATATGGTATTTTTTGTTACAAACGCAATAATGTGGTTTGCAAAAATTTTATTTTTTATTGACCTTGCGAAATTTGGCCAATAACGATCTCAATTTTTCATTTTGTTACAAACGCAATTTTATGGTTTGCAAACTTTTCATTTTTTTTTGTTGATTTTGCTAAATTTGATTAATAACGACCTCAAAATGAAAATTTTCAAAAGTTAAAAATTATATTTTAAACAACTTTAATTCTTCAACTTTTTAAATCTGAGGTCATTTAAGTTTGTTTTTTATATGAAAGAAAACTCAAAAATGATAATTTTGAAAAATAAAAAATGTAGTTTCATAATAAATATGATGCTAAACAATTTTAATTATTGAAAATTTTCATTTTCAGATTATTATTGGCCAAAATTGACAAGTTCAATAAATTACAAACCACATGGTTGCATTTATAACCAAAAAAAGAAAACTTATGTCTATCTGCAAATCCGCAAAACTAGAGGACATCTATTTATAATTAACCTATAATTTTTGTATCGTAAAATCGGATCGTGTGTAATTTATATAACCGACCCATAACAGGTCAGTATCATTTAAAGGTGTCAATTTCTGATATGAAAATACAATTTACAAAAACAACCATGATTTACATAGAATTCATTTTTCTTATATTTATATCATATACATCACCCTATCGAAGATGTATATGCGATAACACGATTTTGATACGGAACCCGAATTTGCCATTCTAATTACTATGGTCTTGATTTTGCCTGATGTATTAAAACGTCACAAACACGCTTTAAACGTGGCGGGAGAAGACAGCATGGCGACATCGGAAGAGCTCTACCTCCGATCAACTACAGTTCCAACCTCACCAGCTGCCACGTCATTCAAATTCCTGCTAGGTGTCTTGTCTAAACCCTCTCCAATTGTCACATTCTTCAGCTCAAACAGCATAAAGTTGAGAAACTCATACGCACATGATTCCAATGTTTCGAGTTACTTTTCTTTCACACAGACTGTTAAAAACACTCATTAAATTTCTGAATCCATGGATCTTTTATTCATTCTTGTTGCCATTGATTCTTCTTTAAAGATGATGTTCTTATAGCAAATTGAAGATTACTCGGTTCAAGTTTGGCGTTTGTTATCATTCTGTTGAGGAATTTGGGGGTTTTAGGGAAATGGGTTGGAGATATAATGCTGGGTTAGGATTGATTGGTACTGTTGTGTTTATATGGGTTGCATCTGCAGAGGTTACTCAGGTAATTGGATTTGAATATCATCTGTTCTTCTTTGTGTTTGTTGAAATGCCTCAATGAGACTGGAATTGCTTAAATTAATGCTTTCTTGTTCTTGTTTCGCTCTTGACATTGTTTTGGGGTTAATTACACTCATGGACACTCAATTTTATAGATGGCTACTAAACTTTAAAAATGGAATAGAAGTCACTCAACTTTGCTCATTCCAATTAAGTTTTTGACCACTACATACAATAGCAATTAATAATCCATTGTAGAAGCTTATTGGAAATGATATTGTAAGCAATTTTAGTTCTTGAACTTTTTTGGTTTGAAATCATTTAGGTTTTGTTTGATTTGAAGAGGGAGAGAAAGTCTGTTTTTTGAGAGAGAAACGAAGTTGATTGAAATTGGTTGAAATTATATTGTAAATAAATAGCTTTAATTGTTGATTGAAATTGGTTGAAATGATATTGTAAATAGCTTTAATTTTTGAACTTTTGTGGTTTTGAGTTCATTTGGGTACTCTTTGATTAGAAGAGGGAAAGTGATTCTTTGAACTTTTTGGTTTTGAGTTTCCTTAGATATTCTTTAGTTAGAGAGAAAGTGATTGAGAGAAATCTTTGAAATTTTTGGTTTGGCTTAATAAATTAGGAGCCCAACTTGGCCAAAAAAGTTGGCCGGCCCTCGAGACACTAACTTATAAAGTGTCTCATTAGCCTACTGAACTTGCTTAAAGTAACATGATCAACTCCCTAAGTCCACATGGAAGAGCAAGATTGGTTTTGGACAAATTAAAATGTGTATTACTTTTAAGCTAGTTTAAGGGGCCAATTGATCACCGTAAGCAATTTCATGGAGCTAATAGGTTACTTTAAACAAATTAAGCAAGTTTAAGGGGCCAATTGATCACCGTAAGCAATTTCATGGAGCTAATAGGTTACTTTAAACAAATTAAGGTGGTAAATAAGTCATTTTAAGCAAGTTTAGGGAGCCAATCGACTTTTTGAGTCAACTTCTGGGGGCTAGTGATGTATTAAGCCTTTTGGTTTTGAGATATTGTTTGGGTAGAGAGAAAGCTCCGAAAATCGTGATTTAGCAAATCGATTAATGCTTGGACTTTTTCATTTTGAGGTCCTCAATTTTTCCATTTTGAGGTTCGTAGGGGAGAGAAGTGATTGAGAGAAATCTTTGAACTTTTTAGTTTTGAGTTCATTTAGATAAGGAATTGAGAGAGAAATCACCATTGATTGAGAGAGAAATCTACGAAAATGGTGATTTGGTACATCGAAAAGGTGTTGTAAACAACTTTAAATATTAGACTTTTTCATTTTGAGGTCCTCAACTCTTCCATTTTGAAGTTGTGACGGTCATTTTGAGCTCCTTACTTTCATAAGGGATTATCCTTAAATTTTCCATTCTGAGGTCTTCAATAGTCATTTTTAAGGTCCTTACTTTCATAGGAGACTTTTTATTTTAGTAAAAAATTAGAGTTGAGATACTTTTATACCGGGTAAATGTGCGCCGTTGGTAACTGAACTTACATGGTTGTCTCAAAATGGTTAGTCAATTTTAATTTGTTTCAATAAAATCACTCAACTTTGAGTTCTGTCTCAATTAGATCACTCCGGCGATTTTAGTGATTAAAAAAGATCAGAATGCTGACATGAGTGACACATCAGCATGAGTCAACTCAGATATCTGATCGAAACGACACCTACATCCATTTATGCGCCACCTGGCTGCCACGTGTCGTTCCGGTTAGACATCTAAGTTAACTCATGCTCACGTGTTAGCCATGGCATCATTTCGAAGATTTTAACCATTGAAATTGCCGGAGTTACTTAATTGAGACAAAACTCAAAGTTGAGTGATTTTATTGAGACAAATTGAAGTTGAGCGACCATTTTAAGACATGACCAACGGTACATTTAACCCCTTTTATATCCGATTTTGAAGTTGAGTGAGCATAACTCCATTGTTTTAGGTGCTAATGTTATAGAATCTGAACCTATCTTCCTTCTTTCTTGCAGAACATTTTTGAACAATATAAGCAGCCATTTGCACTCACTTACCTTGGGGTATCTCTAATGATAGTGTATCTCCCCCTAGCCCTTCTAAAAACATGGTTCTGTAGCTTATCTCAAACCTACTGGTTCAAGAACATTTATAATACAATCTTTGTTACTAGCTCTTCTCTTGGACTTGATATGCCCCTTAGAATCAGTGACGTGAACCGGGATCCGGTAAGTGATATGAAGAGCTGCCTAATAACTGACAAGGATCATCCCAGTGAAAGAGAAGAAGGGCAGCCTTTGATTGTTGACAAGGAGGAAGAAGAACAAACCCCTTTGCTTGAACCAAGTTCTGAAATTAGTTCTTGGGAAGTTGTTAAATGTAGCTTGTATCTTGCTCCACTCTGGTTTTTGACAGAGGTAACTTGATTTGTTTGTTCATCACCTGTTGTTTTGAGTCATTGAACTTTTGGGATAATCTGGGTTTTCTTTTTTGCATGCAACTGTGATGAGGGGTCAGTAGTATCAATTTTGCTAAACAAAATTTTAAGGCTTAATACATCTCTAGCGCCTTAACGTCCTATTTACCTCTTGAACTTTGCTTAAAGTGACCTATTGCTTAAAGTGACCTATTGACTCTCTGAAAGTGAAATATCGACCTTTTGAACTTGCTTACTGTCATGGAACCGATTGAACTAAAAGCTCGAGCTAATAGTTAAAGGTCCACTCCTTATTAATATCTGACACACCCCCACATGCGAATGCCCATTGGGCTTGAAGCGTGCACAACACAAGCCCATATTACCATGTCCTGCAATTAAATCGAACCCTAGACCCCTTGGTCACACCGGCTATGATACCATGTCAAATATTAATATGAAGTGGACCTTTAACTATGAGCTTGAGTTTTTAGTTCAATAGGTCACTTTAAGCAAAGTTGAAGAGGTAAATAAGACGCTAAGGCGGTAGAGATGTTTTAAGCCTTAAAATGTACGGACTTCAACTTGTCTAAAATCTCATCTTGCTCTGCCTCATGGATTTTAGAGTGTCAATAAGTCAATTTAAGCAAGTTGATAGGACGTTTTGAAAGTATATAGGCAGCTGACTTTTTTGGATAAGTGCAGGGGCCCTAGGGATGTACTAGGATGTATTAGGCCAAATTTTAAGTATCATTTATACATACATAACTTGGCATTCCTAGTTAAATCAATGGCGTAATACATCTCTAGCTAGCTTCTGCACTTGTTCAGAAAAATCAGCTTCGCCTTATACTTTGAAAACGTCTTATTTACTCTTGAACTTACTAAAAGGGACCTATTGACCTCCTAAAGTCCACGTGGTCTTATTTACTCCTGAACTTACTAAAAGAGACCTATTGACCTCCTTAAGTCCACGTGGCAGAGCAACGAGCAATTTTGGACAAGTTGAAGTGCATACCCTCTCTAAGCAATTTCAAGGGGGCTTAGACCAGTTTATTTTAAAATGGCTATCAGTAATTGTTTTTCAATTTTACCCAAACAATTCTATACCAACCAACACTCCTATATCTACTTTTAGAGTAAAAATAAGCGAAAAATAAGCTACAAAAAAGAGAATCAAATGACACAAAGTAATTGAAGTACTCCCTCTGTTCCACAATACATCTCTTTCTAGAGAAAATTTTTTGTCCCATAATACATGACGTTTTGATTCAATCCATGCACATTAAATGTTTTTTACCAAATATACCCCTATTTAAGTTGACTTTTTACTTTGGAAATAAATAAAAATTAATTAGCGGATGCAATTAATACAAGGGTAAAAGTCTTTTAGTTAAAATTAATTGCATTTCTTAATTCTTGTGCCTTAACCTTAAAAACATCTATTGTGGAACAGAGGGAGTATCAATTAGATACCCGGGAGGAAATTAACCTTTTATCTACATAATCTGTGTTTATCATGTATAAATAACTATTTGTATTTGCTTCGGTGATGTTATGCAGTATCTATCAAACTCAGCTTTAGCAAATACAAGTGTAGCAAGCACAACTGTTTTAACATCTACTTCAGCTCTGTTTACTCTATTCTTTGGAGCTCTTCTTGGCCAGGACTCCATAAATCTTGTCAAGTTGATTGCTGTTTTTATCAGCATGTGTGGCTGTGCCATGACCACTGTTGGAAAAACTTGGGCATCTGATGACATGCTTAGCATCTCTGAGTAAGTTTCTTAATTACAACCACATATTTGAAAGTTAATTAGCCGATAAAATACATCCATGGGCGGTTTTATCATCCATGGGCGGTCCCCGAATCCCGAACTATTGCGTCATTAAGGCTCCCTAAACTTAATTTTTTGAAATAACTTTACCTTTTTTAACATAAAAAGTCTAGATCAACAAAAATCCGTAAAAAAAATGAAATGATGATCTGGGCAAGTTTGATACATTGACTTTTTTATCCTTGTCACCAAAAATTATAGTCAAATACCTAGTTTACCCTCATCATTCTGTTAATTTTTTAACGAATTTTTTGTTGATTTGGACTTCAATGTTTCAGGATGGTAAAGTTCAAGTTTTTATATCAATGGCCGGCCCCTGGATTATAGCGCCATTAAGGCTCCCTAAGCTTCATTTTTGACATAAAAATCCTTGAACTTTACCTTCCCTAAAATTAAACTCCAAATAAATAAAAAATGACGGCCCGACCCCTGGATTATAGTGCCATTAAGGCTCCCTAAACTTCTTTTTTTGACATAAAAATCCTTGAACTTTACCTTCCCTAACATTAAACTCCAAATAAAAAAAAAAATGACAGCCCGACCCCTGGATTATAGTGCCATTAAGGCTCCCTAAACTTCATTTTTTGACATAAAAATCCTTTAACTTTACCTTCTGTAACATTAAACTCCAAATAGACGAAATGACTACATCATTGACTCTCTTTTTTTATCAATGTCACCCAAAATTATGGTCAAATACCTATTTTACCCTCATTATTCCGTTAACTTTTCAACGGATTTTTGTTCATTTAGATTTTGATGTTATAGAAGATAAAGTTAAATCATTTTTATGTAAAAAAATGAAGTTTAGGGTCATAATATTAGTAATCCTATAGTTGAGGGGTCATGAATGTAATTTGTCTGCTAATTGGCCCGTATCCTTGGGCATATCTCAAGCTTTCTTTCTGAACTTCAATGGCCACAGAGACATAGAGTTTATTTATTATGAATTTATATTGTTTTTTTTTAAATGGATGTTATAGAACATTAAGATTATGTCTTATTCATGATTTCAAGGATAAGAAGGCATTCCATCATGGGGGACTTATTTGGTCTTTTCTCAGCAATATCATGTGGCTTGTTTACAGGTTCGATATGCGACTCCGTCGAATTTATAGCAATGAACTATTTAACTTTTCCTCTATTATCTCTGATATCTCTTGCTTGGATGTGTTTTGAATGCAGTACTGCTGAAGAAATGTGTTGGGGCAGAAGGAGAGAAGATTGATGTGCACAAGTTCTTTGGTTACATCGGCCTCGTCACCTTTCTCGGGCTGTGGTGGCTTTGTAAGCAGATTACTAATCTTTATGAACTAAGATCATCCCCACTATTAGAAAAATCGAATATAGATGTTGAAATCCAAAGCCCGTTTGGTGGTGTTGTTAGCTAGTATACATTAGTTGATTTTCCTTCCAGATCAACTATCAACAGTTGTTTCTCATTCCTAACCAAACACTTTCTGGAGTAATATAATGAAAAGGAGCTACTAAAAGAACCAAACGAGCACTCAAACAAGTGGTTTGTTACCTATGTTGCACGGAAACTCTTCTTCAGTAGTGTTTCATGTTTATTTCTGTTTCTGTTTAAAGGCTATGTTTTAGAAATAACGTTTCCTGTTTCCTGTTTCAGTTTCCGTTTTCGTGCAACATAGCTTGTTGCTATGTTACCTATCTTTACTTAGAGTTCGCTAGGTTCTCCAAGTGTTTGGATAGAATTGAGAAACAATTGTTTATAAAGAGTGTTTGGTTAGACTTGAGAAACAACTGTTTATAACTATTTTGGATGGAAAATCAACTAATATCTACCATTAACATTGGACAACAATAAGAACAAACAGTAAAAACAACGCTTAATACACCTGTTGCCTTCTGTACCTGGCTAAAAAATCATCTGTTTCCTGAACTTTTAAAAGTTCCAAATGACTTTGTATTTTTGTCCAATTGCATTTAATAACCCCATATTCTCATCTAATTGCATTCAACAACCCCAAAACTTCAACTGCTCCGTGAACTTTCAAAAGTTCCTAATTATTTGTCTATTTGACATTTTCCTTTTGATATGCGGTGAGCATTTAGACATTTGGCCGCATCCAATTCTATTGAAAATAGGGGGTTATTAAATGTAATTTGACAAGAATAGGATGTCATTTCGAACTTTTAGATGTTCAGGGGCAGTTGAAGTTGAAGTTTTTGGCCAAGTACAGGTAGCAACAGATGTATTAGGCCTAAAAAAGCATGTCCCAGTAATTTGCATTCAATGGCGGAGCTAGGAATCCAGGCCCTCTTTTTAGGCGGATGCCGCCTGGAACCACCACTCTCAGGTGGATTCTAGTGGTCAGGGATGCAAAAAAACTCCATGCACCCCCTCCTTCCGCCTCTACTTGCAATTATAATGAAAGAATAATAAAAAAAAAAAAATAGAACTCTTTTCAGCTTAACATTCTTATTTCCTTCTCTCATGCCTTACCTATCTTAAAAGGGCACTGTATATAACAATGTTGTTCCTTGCAGTTTTTCCACTGAACGCAGCAGGGATCGAACCAACATTCGCATTTCCGAATTCAAGATTGACCACTGAAGCTGTGTTATTAAACGGTTTCTTAGGGAGCGTTCTGGCGGATTACTTTTGGTATGTATGCCACTTATTATCGATTGCTTCATTGTTGATTAGACACAACAATTGCAACAATTGCTTGACATATCTTGGTTCTAGTCAGGGGCAGACCGACACTATGGCTGGGGAGGCCTTGGGCCCCCAGCCAGCCCAAAAATACTATTAGTAGGATTTTGGCCCCGTCAAAATCCCCAGCTGACCCGGGGCCAGCTAACAACCCTCTTTAAAATTCTGGCCCTCTAACTTTATCATGCGTTCACCCCTAGTTCCTGTGTTGCTGTTGTATTGATCTTGATGTCGTTCATCCTACATCCGAACAATGCAGGGCACTTTCTGTGATTTGGACTACTCCATTGGTCGCGTCATTAGGAATGTCCTTGACAATACCGCTTGCAATGGTAGCAGACATGGTTATACACGGCCGTCACTATTCTGCAATCTACATTTTCGGATGCATTCAGGTATTAGTTTATCTTCTTCCGCTCTTTAGGCACAGAGCTTGAGCTTGTGATGATTCTGTCAATACTGAAAGATTCATTAACTTGGAAGCAAACGTCATTAACCAGCATTTTCTGCACTCAGGTTTTTGCAGGTTTCATCATAGCTAACATTTCGGATAAATTTCCGTCGAAGACGGAGATGTAACAGTCCCGTACTTTCTGACCTGAGTAATAGTGAGAACAATCTTGTAAAGAGAGGGAGAGCATACACAAAATTGTAGAGGATGTGAGCTGAAAAATAGTGTATGCTTGAATGTTTAAATGTATGCATGTATGCCGGTCAAAATAAGATTGACCAAAATCACTAGAAAGTGGCTCTAACTAGACTTGTCCACGGGCCTAAGTACCCATTCACCCATTAGTTTGTGTTCGGCCACGTTCAATGGATTGGGCTTGGACTTCAGACGCGGGCTTGAAGGAAAAGGGAAAATGACGTTAAATCTGGCCTAGCTCTAATCCGTTTAAACCCACCTGTTCTCGTTCGGGTTTTGGGTTTTTCGTTTTTTACAAAACGATGATCTTTTAGTTTAATACTTTAAAGATGTTCAAAATGAAATTTTCAAAAAATTTAACATTTAAACGACTTTAAAATGAATTTTTTTGAAAATAATTTTAATTCTTGAAATTTTTTAACTTGAGATCGTTAATGGTCATTTGTATAGTGTCAAATTAAAAGATCCTCGTCTCTTGGTTGTAAAAAGGTAAAAAAACCGCATGATGCATTTGACAATTTGTAACAGAATTCTATATTTCATTTACAATTTAAAATACTCTTAGCAATACATAATAACTAATATTAACTTTACTTTTTTTTTTTTATTCTAATTCCTGGACCTGATTAATTTCAATATGAATTCAATCTCTTTCTTTTTCTTTCTGAATAGCTTCTTCAAAAGGATTTCTGCTTCTTCCGTGAATATTTTGGTAGACTATTCTTTCGGCAGATCCTTTAGCTCCGTTCATCTTCGGCGCAAGAGCTAAATAATTCAAATAATTAGCTGAACCATCTCACTACCACATAGTTCTAACAATAGTAACATATATATTACGTTTTACGCTTTTAGGTGTAAATCCGCGAACTCCAACTTTAGGTGTAAATCCATAAAACCCGACCCAACCTATGACCTAAACTTTTGTTTAGGAACAAAAAGACATCTCAAAATTTGAAAACAAGAAATAATAGCTTTATTTTTCTCCATTTTCAACATGAGCAATGTGTGTTTTTTTCCTCCAAAATGAAACCACTTGTTTTCAGAAGAACATTAATCCACTGTACAATTCAAAGACTGAGCACAAAAATTGGTATGTGGGTGGGAGAAAAATTGCTATGTAGCACAAGAATACTGTGGCATAAGATTTCTCTGTCTAACAAGCTCATCGAGATCGTGAACGATCTTGAATACAGCTTCCGGTCTTGCTAGCTTCAATGCATTTTGCGACATCGCTTGCAGCTCGTCCGCCTTTGGCCCGAACCAATCGCCAACGATTTGCGCTATTTCTTTTGGTGACTTCGAATACTTTCCGCATCCGTTTTCCACTACGTAAGGCACGTTCCCCACTTCCTGCATTATCAATAAGGCTGTTAATTTCAAACTCGGTAACACGACTTACAGAGACAAATAAATCCACCTAACACAACACAATCGACACGATTATCATTTTTGTTGCATTTATCATATATAGATCTATAACACGTGATTATGACACGACAATTCATTTTAACTGGAAGGAAGCAAAATCATATTTCCTCTCCATTCATGGAGTTAGAAATGTACTAAGCAGATTCTTCAATTCCGGAAGACAATCCGCCTAAAACGACGCAATCGACACGATTATCACTTTTGTTGCATTTATTATATATAGATCATATAACATGATTATGACACGAAAAAATCATTCCTCTTCTCCATTCATGGAGTTAGAAATGTACTAAGCAGATTCTTCTATTCCGGATGGCTTTCGGAGCAGCGAATTTGAAGCAGATGATAAAACAAACGCTAAATTTCGAGTATTGAATTTGATGTGTTGAAACCGTTACATAAATACGAAGGTTGTTTAAATTTGTGAATGATAAATGGTAGTAAAAATATAGGATACATTACGTCCATAGCCCCTGAAACTATAGCGTTATTAACATTATAGTCCCTAAACTTAATTTCTTAGCATAAAAATCCTTGAACTTTATAATACTTTAATATTGAAGTCGAAATCAACAAAAATTCGTTAAAAGATTAGCAGAATGATGACTTAATCAACTTTGACTACATTGACTATTTTTTATCCATATCACCATAATTTATAGTCAAATACATGTTTCGCTCGTATAATTCAAGAAATTTGACCCGTCATATGTAACCCGATGAGGGGTTCAACCAGTGGTGTAACTAAGATTCCAAATAAGAGGGTGCAATCACAGCACCCCTTACTCCCTATACCCTAATTTCACGTGGAGGGCCGCCTGAAACTACCCCTGCCAAGATAGATTCCGGCGGCCGGGGGTGCAACAGACTCTATGTGCAAGCTAGGGTAGGAACATCATTCAAACTCTTAAGATGATTGAAATATATGTATAATATGATGAAATTCAGAACAAAGCTAACGAACTTACTTGCCCAGCGATGTAATCGTTCAAGATTATAGGAAGGCCTCGTATCATTGCTTCTGCAATTGTTCCGGGGCCAGCCTGCAGAACCAGAAGAATTAGTGAACTCGAAACGTGATATGGAATCTCGAAGAAGAAAAAAAAAAAAATACATGTTGTAATAAAAAATAAATACCTTTGTTATAATGCAGTCACAAGCACCCATTGCTTCCTCCATTTTAGTGACAAACCCCTTGACCTGTGCGAAAGGAACTCTGTTCAGTACTTTACGAGTATCTGCGGTTTGACTATAAAAAAGTTTTACACATAATAAGATCAAAAAGTTTATCGAAGTCAAGCTGATTTTGTCGTATGTCGGATAACCTAGACGAGACATTTGTAAATCATATAAGATACATAGACACTACAAGAAAATGGGAAGGAATATTCCTGTTGGGACTCGTAGGAGGATAGACAAAAACCTGGACAGGAATCTTCCAGCTGATGGAACTCAATCTGTTGGCGAGTTTTTTGTTGCGACCACATATCACCAGTACTTGACCTATCGGCCCACCAAGATTCTCATCGTATAATGCATCCCCAAGAGCCTGCGCAGTCGCCTCGATCGGACCCATCCCTTCCCCTCCTCCCATTAACAACACGGAAGGAAGATCCTCATCCATTCCTAATTCTCTCCTCAGTTCTGCCTACAGAATGCAGTAGCCTAAGATAAGTAAATAAATATCCGTTTAATGTCACTTCAAAGTCCGGTTTGAGATTCATAAATAGCGCAAATTTACAGCCAGTAAATCTACTAGTTAGTAATGCATCGAAATATGAATTAAAGAATACATCAGAACGTTCCCATATTATATCGTTTCGGATAACAAACCTTAGGCCGAATGGGCTTGACAAAAGAAGGCCGCACGGGAAGGCCATAGACCTTAATTTGGGAAGGCTCAAGCCCGGCTCTCGATGCCCTCTTTGCTACATCTGCTGATGGGCAATAACATCTCGTTACAAGCTTATGAAACCTGAAAATAAATATGAAGAAGCTCAAAAACTTCTGCCGCGAATGATATATGTAATTATAGCCTTAACTTTACGCGCAACACAAACCATGTAGGATGGCACGTGCTCAAATCAGTGACTACTGTAGTGAAAACTATCTTCTGCAGATGACCTTTTGCCCTCAATACACGAAGAGGAACATGTTGCATAAGGGGATGTACACTTATAATAATGTCCGGCTGGTATTTCATCAAACCTTTAGCGACCTCCCTGCAAAAAATATTTATAAAATAAGGACCGAGGAAGAATATGAATAAAAATACTACCATAAAAACCATCAGCCGCATTCAGTATACAAGTAGGAATAATGCTGGCTGATCTATAGAGTTTCCAGTTTAAAGTTTTGTGGGAGATGCTCCATTCATCTCGAGTCCCCACTGCCTGCTTGATCTTTGTAGTTGCGGCTGTGGCGTAGTTTCTTCTCTGACTTCTTGTTGGTTCGGCTTTTTTGGGGTGTCCATGAAGGGAAATTGACTTTCAACGAAAAATCCCAGTAAAACTTAAAAAATCAGATTTCAATGATCGCCTAGGAAATGAAAAGTTCTTTCAATGAAAATTCCCGGTAAAACGTAACTTACTTTGCAGAACCGTCTAAGCAACTCAAGAAGCCACATAATCCAACGACCCTTATGCCTTGAAACTAGAAACATCGATTATAGGTCCGTTTCTATGTTGCACGAAAACGGGCTCCAAGAAACGTTATTTTTATAGCCTTCAAGACATGGCCTTCAAGCAGAAACAGAAATGGGCACGAAATGCAGAAACCCTACTGAAGAGGCGTCCCCGTGCAACATAGGTTCAGATTGATCTTGGGAGGCAGGAAACAACAAGCAAGAAAATAAACACCAGATAAACCAAACAATAGATATGCATATAACGAAGAAAATAAAATCTTACCGGGCTATAAATGTCGAAGTCGCAGCAAAATTGGATTGATGAATCAAGCGAGGTGCAGTCCCATAATACGTCATTTTCCACAGCGGCCCATGTTTCACCAAGAAATTATAGCTTCTCGGCAATTGATTGAATGGCCAAGGTGTATGCTCTGACCATAAATCAGTGATAAACACCTGTGACACCGCCACTCTTTAACACACGGAACACGATCAACAAATACATATCTAAAACCTCCACTGGATCGTTTCCATATTAATGCTATACACAGCTGAGAAAAGGAAAAAATAGGGATAAGGTATAGTTTCAGTCCGATCACCTATGGTTATTGGAGAAGAGCAGATTAACACCTAATGTATAAAACCGTTTAACGTTGCGCCTAACATTATGTTTCTGGAGCAATTTCAGTCGCAACTAATGGCAAAACCAACTAAAGCTCGTTCCTGTCGACTCATTCTCACCTATGCACCATGTTGACTTCTTTAGTTAGATCTGACCATCAATTAACTTCCACGTATTGATGATGTGGCACTCCAGAAAGAGAAAGGAGACAGCGACGAACAATAGCTCTGATAATTAATATCCAGCACATGCACGTCATTGACTTTTTTTATCTCTATCTGAGAGTACGACATCATTGACACGTGGATGTCAATTGATGGTAAAGTATGACGAAAGCAGCCGGCGTGGTACATAGATGGCAAAAAGTCGACGTACAACAAATTTTGGTTTGTTGTGCCATTAATTGGGCCTGAAAATTGCTCCATTCATATAATGTTAAGCCTAACATTGAATGGTTGCGTACATCTATTCTTCCCGAATAACCATAAGACTAAAATTGTACTTTATCCCAAAAAAAAACATAGGACATACATAAACAGAAAGTCAAAATCTCTAATTTTACACGAGCAAAACCGTTCAGATGAAGTTGCATATTCTGTGATCTTTAGGCTTAACTCCACCCCTAAAAAAGTACCTCGAAATGGAGAACTGTCAAACATACTAATTTTCCACGACGGGAGTAAATATTTACTACCTATGTTGCACAGGAACTCTTCTTCATTAGCATTTCTGCTTTTCATTTCCGTTTCCGTGCTATATTTTTTAGAAATAACGTTTCCCCGTATCTGTGTCCGCGCAACATAGTCTACTACTAGAAAACATTAGCTAGAATAGATGCTCTCTTATAAGCTATAACACTTAGGCCCAACCCCATCCAAAAGGTTAGGGTTATCAATTTTTAACACGATGAGACAACCCGCTAGATATGAACACTCAGGCACGGATCCAGGGGGTTTGGGAGGGGAGGGGAGGGGGGCTTGAGTACCCACTGATAGCCGAAAACGCCAAAAATTCTATGGAAACTGTGAACGGAGCTTTAATTTTGTATGTAAAAACACTAAAAAAAATATCAATTTAGCACCCATATTATTTTTATTCACTTATATAATCAATTGGAATATATAGATCACATAACACCGACGACTACGACATGATAACCATCGTTTCGACACCCCTACAACTGTGGGATACTCAACAAATTTTGAATGCAAGTGTTATAGCTAGATTAGATGCTCTGATAAGCTATAATAACACTTAGGCCCAACCCCATCCAAAATGTTAGGGCTATCAATTTTTAACACGATGAGACAACCCGCTAGATACGAACACTCAGGCACAGATCCAGGGGGGTTTAGGGGAGCTTGAGCACCCACCCATAGCCGAAAAACGCTGAAAATTCTATGGAAACTGTGAATTTTATTCACTTATATAATCAATTGGAATATATAGATCACATATCAGGGACGACTATGACATGATAACCCTCGTTTCGACACCCTACAACTGTGGGATACTCAACAAAATCAAACATACATATAAAGTGCTCATTCATAATTCATCAACAATCAAGCAAACAAGTAGTAATTGAAACCAATTTAAAACTGACCTGATAATCATCCCCAAATGTTTCATTAAACGCAGCTTTAATAGCCTCCGCAGAAGCACGGTGGCCGCCACCAGTATCACTCATCAGAATGAGGACTTTTTTAGGAGCCTCAGCCTCTACACCGTTCAAAGGCAAACCCCCTTCAACCAAAACAGGGCAGCCATCGTCTCTTAATCCATTATTACTACTATCTCCAGCACTAACCCTAACCGAAGCAAACCCAATTGGAATTCTATCACAATGAAATCTAATTGCCCTATTAAACTCACTCCAAAGTCTTCTAACACTAGAACTACTACCTCGACTCCCCAAACTCAGAGAAGCACCTCCTCCTACTCTCCGCTTCGTTTGATCGAAGAACAAGTAATTTGAATTCAAAGAAGAACACCCATTCGAATTTATGCTCTGAAAAGCTGTGTTAACAACGAATCGACCCAATTGTCCAACAAAATCAAAGCCGGAACCGGATTCTACAGTTGAAGGGTGATTCATTGCTTTCAATTAGGGTAACAGATGGAGAAATTAGGTATTGCTAATCAATCCATTGTTGGAGTTCACCATAAGAAAACAAATTGGGGGTTTTAGAGAGAGAAAGAAGGATGAGGGTTTCGTGGCCACAGAGAGAGGATTTAGGAGAGGGGGAATGTAGATTCGGAAATCTAAAAACAAAGTTAGGCCCTTTGGAAGGGCCGACCATGGATACAGAGAGGACACGGCCACTTGTTCTTTTTGTTTCCTTTTAGGTTGTGATTTATGTTAGGTTCTTCACATTCTTTGAATTTACCAAATTTTTCACATTTTTTTTTTTTTGTACTCGGAATTTTTTGTATTCGTATATCTTTCTATTTTTATATCAATACATGGAAAGGAATAAATATATTAAAAAATAGTATATTCTTCTATTCACAAAATTACATTAATGGTCACTGAAGTTACTAATTTTCACTATATGATCACTAACTTTAAAATAAGGTAAATACATATATGGCTATTGAACTTTACCCATTTTAACATTGTTGCTACTGAATTTCAATTCTTAACAATATGATCACTGAATTTTACACTTTTTAACATCGATGGCGACTCAACTTTAACTAACTCATCAAAATAACCGTTAATAACATCATAATGAAAATATTCAAGAATTAAAATTGTTCATAACTACATTTACCATGAAACTACATTTTTATTTTTTAAAATTACCTTTCTGAAGCATTCTCTCTCTAAAAATACATTCTCCCTCCCTTTTGACCAAACAACACATAAATGACTTCAAAACGAAAATTTTCAAGAATTAAAGTTCATTAGAATATCATTAACTCTTGAATTTTTTATTTTGAGACCATCAACCGTCGTTTTGAGGTGGTAAGTGGTCACCGGGGTTAAAAATGTAAAGTTCAGTGGTCATACCGTTAAGGATTGAAGTTCAGTGGCCACAGTGACAAAATGAGTAAAGTTCAGTGGCCATTGATGTAATTTATCCCTTTAAAATATAATATATAAATCACTTAATTGTTGGTCCCGTGTAATTAGTTCCAAGGCGGGGTTAGGAACTAATGTAACTTTTTCGTTTAATTATGCTGACTTGATTTAATTCTTTAAATTACTTTACTCAGTTTTGGTCAGCAAGGCCGGTCGAGATGTAAGACAGTTTTAGTCAGAGGCTGAATAGAACTGTTTTACTTGTGAGTTGAGAATTAACACTGAAGGTCAGCTTCCAACTCAGCACTCTGATTACTCAGTGTCAGCTTATACAATTTATATCCCGAGTAATTTAAGCAAGCAACAAATACATATATATATTGAGAGAAAGGGTTAGAAATTACTCAGCAGACTTATCCTGGTTCGGCCTCTCCGCCTACGTCCAGTTCCCAGAATCCTTCCGGGCTTTTTCAATCCACTACTGAGCTCTTTAAAGGTAGAGCACAAACCGTTTACAAGGCAATTGAGTATGCAAGAGTACCGTCCTCTATTCGTCTATTCAATCCTACTGAACGCTATACCCGAACACTCAAATTTCTCTACCGCTGAGTACTAAAACCGAGTACTCAACACCACACTCTCAATCTTTACAATTGACACAAATTTGTTCATTCTAGATGAAGAACACTTTAGATGAATACAAATTCAATCTAGACCTTTACACAGAGATAGGATTTGGGTGTAAGAATTTTGCTTTTCTTGTTTGTATGTGCTTGTATGTATGCTCTTTCTTTTTTGTACTTCGGCAAAGGATCCAAGAGGTGAACTTGTCCTTTTATAGTGAACTCTGATGCCTCAATCATTTGAATTCGGATCTCTCCGTTGAATTCAAACGGTCTTCTTGCGTCATTCACTGGTCAGCATACAGTTTTGTAGGCCAATCATGTCGTCTGAAAATAGCAAGCGTCAGACTTGTCTTCTTCCTCCAGGTTTGTCTTCTAGCGCCAGTTTTGTCTTTTAGCCAGATGTCAGTTGACCCATGCATCTCGAAACTGTCTCCTTGCATAATTCCAAAGTTTATGAATTGGCGCAGATCTCTGTCGGATCTTGTCTTTTAGTTAACGGATCACTGGCGCTGTCCTGATGAACACTCAGCTTGACGTAATAGACGTTGCCTTCGATCTTTGTCTTTGACGAGACTGAGTTACGTTCTACTCAGCGTCTTCGGTCAGCTTCGTCTTCAAGCGTTTTGTTCTGAAGAAGACTTTTCTTCTATTATGCTGAGTTGTGTTCTACTCAGCTTCTGTGGCTCATGCTGACTTCATTCTGTCTTATATTTATTTATGTTCTCATTTATAAATATACTCAACATTGAATAAACACATTAGCACTTAAATTTAATTGTCTTAATCATGGGATTAACTTAAATAGTTTTGTCAAATCAAAATCACGTGGAAATGTGTTTCAACATTAACTTTACATTTTCTAACATTATGACTATTAAATTTCAATGAACGCCACAAAATTGTCAGTGACCTCAAATAAAAAATTCCAAGAATTGATTATATTCTAAGCAACTTTAATTCTTAAAATTTTACGTGTTGTTTGGTTAGTAGAGAGAAAGTGAACTTTTAAAGAAAAAAACTCCAAATTGAAAAAAAAAACAAATGGTTTCATGAAAAATGTCGTTCTAAATAACTTTAATTCTTGAATATTTCCATTTTGATATGGTTAACAGTCATTTTGAGGCGCTAGTTAAAGTTTAGTGGCCATAGTATTAGAATGTGAAAGTTGTGTAACTTTTATGTTAAACTTTAAAGTTTAGTGGTCATAACTTGAGAAAAAAAAAAGTAAATTTTAATGGTCATAGGTGTAATTTACCATTTTTCATATACTTTTCCCTTTTTTTCAATTTTTCTATATTTTTCCTAAAAACTACTAGTATAATTGTGTTTATGCTTTTTTGAAAAAATACAGAAAATTTACCAAAAGCTGCCAGATTTTTTTTGTATCGATACCATAAATGTGTAAGTTAAATTCATTGTTTGCTAAAAATGTAAAGTTTTTGGTGGAAAATAAAATTTGCTCAAAATGTAGAGATTTTGTTGAAAAAATTAATTGTTTAAAGGGTTAAGGTGCAAAAATACCCTTAATAGGAGCAATTTTACCTCTAACGCCTAAAATGGTATAATTTACCTCTAACATTGGAAGCCAAGAGCAATTTTACCCTAACGTTGATAAATAGGATCAGTCTGATAAATAATTCATCAAACTGTCTTTTCGGTCATAAATTTTGGCATCTACACTTCACACTGCGCTATTTTATCAATAACAAATCACAAACATATGTCGGGATGTAAAAAAAATAATAAAAAATATACTCTTTTTGTACGGATTAGACAAAAAAAATACTAAATTTATAAATATTAATCTCAAATTCTATTATTAAATTATAAAAAACATGAAATCTTTTTTTTAGAATGAATTGTTATGCATGCAGAATAAGAAACACAAATATTTGTGTTTTGTAATAGTGTCTGAAATTAATCCAAGTTATCAACGTTAGAGGTAAAATTGTTGTTGGCTTCCAATAATATGAGTAAAATTACTCCATTTAAGACGTTAAATGTAAAATTGCTTCTGACCCAAAACGTTAGTGTACTTTAACCCTTGTTTAAATGAAAAGTAAAATGTGCGCTTTGAATTCCAATAAAAAATTTGTGAATGTGGATAGGATAAAAAGTTCGTAACTAATCGCATCTTAGCATGAGATTTAATTAGAAGTAGATAATACACATAAAGACAATAATTATTATTGAACTTTGAAAAGTAAATAATTTGCGACACAAGGAAAATGTAAAAGATGTTTAACTCCATGTTAAGGAGTAAAATTATCAAAACCAGACTGACTCAGATCAAACTGGTTCAATTGGATCCAATAAGTAAACCGATTCAGATGTACCTAATATTTCATAACGTTAAAAACCATAAAAAGTTGTCGAACTGGTTGGTTGAACCATCAAACTGACACCGATCAAAGTTTTGCGGTTGGAATGGTTCAGTCATAACTGTAAAAAAAATTGTGAAATCTATACTATATATAATAGCGGAAATAGAGAGAATTTGCAAGAAGTATTTTAGAGGCTTTTTTTGTTTAGTTATCACCATAGGAGCAAAAAGAATAAATTAGTTAATGGGTTTTAATTATCTCACATTATTTATTTTCAATTAATAGCCTATTAATTAAAGTAATAAAAAAAGTAAGAGTTGCAGGAAGATGAAAAAACACAAAGCAAAGAAAATCTAAAAGTCACAAATAAACCTATATATAAAGCATGATATATAGTATTCCACCATTATATGCATTGGCCTCCTTGACCTTTAATTTTGATTATGTATTAGTTTTGTTCTTAATCTTATAATTTTGTTCTTATTTCAGTAAGAGATTCAGATTTATTTAGGAGCGATTTCGATTGATAAACTGTATTAATAACATTTTTTTCAAGAATTATGAGAATTTAGATTTTGATATCTCCAATTAAAGAATTAATAGCATTTTTCTCAAGAATTTGGAGATTTTAAAAGAGGATAAACAGCTGAAATCACGAAAAGCAAATGTGTCAAAAATTACAGAAAAGCGCTATGTTTCTGAAGGTAATTATTCGATTTTTTTTTCATATGTAGTTATTTTTTTCTCAATTGTGTTGTTCCACGCTTCTCGATGTCTTATCTATGTTTTTTTATTTGCCATTTTTTCAAAATGAGTAAATAAAGATTTTGTTTATTCCATCATTATTTTCATTGGCCAGAGAAAATCAAATACCTCAGCGATTTCTATTTATAAACTGTATGGAAATAGAAGAGGCATAAACAACTGAAATCGGGAAAAGCAAATATGTCAAAAATTACAGGAAATCATTATGTTTCTAAAGGTAATTATTCGATTTTTTTTCATATGTAGTAGTTATTTTGTTCTCAATTGTGTTATTCCATTCTCTGAGCGTGTCATTTGTTTTTACGGTTTTCCGAGATGTGGTTTGAATTATTAAAGCTTATTTGAAGTTGGGTGCAGATTTTGATAATGACAGAAAGAGTTTGAATTATTAAAGCTTATTAGGTGAAATAATGACAGAAAGGGTATGAATTAGTGAATTTTGAATTGGTTGAACTATGATGAGTAGGTTATGATTATGCAAAACTGACATAATTGGATATGGTAGATGACGAATTTGCTATATTAATAATATAATGTGGATACTTTTGGTGGTTGAGGTTGACAATTTCTTAAACATGTGTAGATACCCATTTTTGTCCGGGTTTTTTTTAGGTTTTATATAAATTTTACTCGAAATTTGAATAATACATAAATGATTCAAAATATACGGTATTATTTCGAAAAGAATTTATTAGTTAAAATTGTTGTTATTAAGACTAATTTGTCATATTTCGGTATAAATCGGTAAAATTACCGAATTATGTTCAAAACATGACTCAATAGAATTAATGTACAATCTTAACCTATTATGAATTTTATTCGAGATATGTTTCTCGTATTTTGAATAAAATTGAATTTGCTTGAATTCGGGTTATAATTTATTAATTAAAGTTCAGGTCTCAACCAATCAGATTAATATATTAATGTTTATTTATTTGTTGTAAATTATATTTAGAAGCGCCTATAGTCTGAATTGTGAATACAATATACTAAAATGAATATTGACTTTGGTTATGGTTTATATTATAATTAAACGTTTAGAATGTTGTTGATTTTTAAATAATAAATTATGACAAACAAATCCAAAAAATTGAAATATAAACGAACTAATGACAATTTAATGCTTAAAAATGGAATTTTGTTAATAATTTAATATTACATTATTACTATAAATAATTCTCTAATTATTTCCATTTTCGGTAATTGTGACGGATCCGGCGGCCGGCTCGTCTTAGAAATTCTTGCTTTAAAATTGAGGACAATTTTTATATCCCAAAAGCAAGATGGAAACACATTCAGTTCGTAAATATTTCACAAAGTGATCACATCATATTCAAGTAACCGAGGTATCCCATTTCAGTGTGAATCCAATAAATCCTAGGTTCGGGATATTATTTGTACAAGTCCAACAAATTCCAAACTCCAGGTTTTATCCGTGTTACAGACAATTCAAAATTCCAGATAAAGTTCATTCAAATCAGTAAGCCCAACATCCCATACAACCAAAAGAGGAAATCCAATTCCAGGATTTCAAGGGCAATAGAGTAATTTTCTGCACAAAGATATTTATGGGATCCAGGATAAAGAAGTTTTTTGATCCAGGGATAGAGAGGTCATTTAACCAGAACTTAGCCACTAAGTTTTCTTCATTTTTCTATTTAAGAAGGGTCCCACCTTCATTGTAAAGGCACTCAATTTTAGGAGTTGTTATATTAAGAGCATCACCAATAATAGTTTATACTCTCGACCACTCAATATACATGTCACATCATCAATTTAATAAACTTCATTTTATTAAATATGTAAATCCAATGGTTAAACTCTATAACTACTCAATCATAATAGACCCACCAATCACAAATGATCCACCAATTAATTAAACCAATCATAATTGATCCACCAATTAATTAAACCAATCATATTATTTTAAAAATAAAAAAAATATATATAAAAATAAGCAAAAGCTCAATAAACATTGAGTGGTTGATAATCATTACTTTTTATCATACTCTCTCCAATGAAAGAGTATGATATAATGGAGTATATTAAGTGGTTTATTATACTCCATTGGAGATGCTCTAAGTACCGGATCTTTCATGTCATTCGGAGGACCCTCAATTCACATTTGGACACGTGTAGTGTAATCCAACGTAATAATTAAAAGGAATAAGGTATCAAAATAGGTCTAAAGTTTTTTTGAGAAATATCAATTTAGGCTCAACGTTCAAAATAGCACCAATAACGTTTACGCTATTTAATATCAATTTAGGCTTAACGTTTACAATATAACATCAATTTAGGCCTCACGTATAAAATAGCACTAATATTTATAAAATATATACAATTTAAAATAAATGTCATAATTAAATTAATCATATTATATTCTTTTTCTATTAACTTTATATGTTATCTTTTTATTTAGTTCTATTTTCTTACTTATTATTCATCAACCATTCCATGACTACTAAATTTCATTGCTTATGTAATATATGCAAACTAAAAGTAATTGAAATATCCATAATATTTCGAACACTACATATATCACATGAGCCATGAAATTTAAAAGCCATGGAATAGTTGATGAAAAACAAATATAAAGTTTTAATAGGCAAGAATACGAGTAAATTTCATCGATGGGTACAACCTTTGGTCCATTTCACACTTTGGTGTACAACCTTCAAATTGTCTCATTAATATGTACGAACTTATAGGTGACCTTCCACTTTGATGTACAGCAGGTAAAAATGACCGGTCAACGCGAAGTCAACGCGCCATGTCAGCAGTTTGACCGGTTAAAAAATCAAAACTTGACCATCTCATGTAAAATTACTTATATGCCCTCTTCTTCTTCCTCCTTCCTCTTTCCTCTTTCCCTTCTCTCTCTAACTCTTCTCTCTCTAATTCTTTCTCTACCTTATTAGAATCCAAAAAAAATTCAATGCATATGAATCCCATAAAAAAAATGGAGGATTTATCCAGAAATATCTTTAAAAAAATTAATTCCATTTATGCATTCCCATTTATGCGTTCGTAAAAGTTTTTGTAATCTAATAATTATAGTTGAGACCACCACTTGTATGTGAAGCATATTTTTGAAGAAATTCAAAGAAGACTTCTCCTTGTTCCTTGAATCGGTAGGTCCAAATCATGTTGATTGAGGCAATTATTTCTTATGGGAACTTCTCCCAAGATTTTTTCCCATTTTGCTTTCCATTTTTCTTTCTCAGCTCCTACCTTTAATCCTATTATTACATTTTATTTGGCTGCACAAGTCAAAGAATAATTAAAAAAAATCCCCACCTCTCATGAATCCAGTTACAAATTTGCCTCAAGATCACCAAACCCAGCAAAATTAGAAAATCTAAAACAAGTAAGAAAAAGAAATCAGAAATGGCACCCCAGAAGAGAAAGAAGAAACAAAGAGTAGAAACAAGAAAAATAGCTTCAACAATAGAAAGAATATTAAAAACCATATAATCTATTACTATTTTAAGACCTGAAATCAATCTCCATCCCTATACTACTTTATCTTTCCTAATTAAACCAGCAACTATTTTCTTCAACAACCATGTCTCTTCTTCATTTTCTTGGTCTGATCCATTTTCTGGGAAATATGATGGAGTTATTTAGTAGTACCACATATCTCTTGAATATGATTCTAGATTCTGTGTACCATGGTTTGATAGAATTTCATTTGGGATTTTAACCATAAGGTAGAAAGAGAATTAGAGAGAGAAAGGGAAAGAGGAAGGAGGAAGAAGAGGGTACATAAGTAATTTTATATGAGGTGGTCAAATTTTGACTTTTTGACTGGTCAAATTGCTGACGTGACGCGTTGACTTCTCATTGACCGGTCATTTTTACCTGTTGTACACCAAAGTGGAAGATCACCTATAAATTCGTACATATGTGAGACAAATTGAAGGTTGTACACCAAAGTGTGAAATGGACCAAAGCTTATACAACATTGATGAAATTTACCCGCAAGAATACTAATTAATAGTATTATAATAAGTAAGAAAATAAAACTAAATAAAAAGATAACATATAAAGTTAGTAGGAAAAAAATATAATATTGTTAATTTAATTGTGACGTTTAGCGCTTGATTGGATGAAATGTAGGGAAAGTTAAATAAAGGAATGGTAGAGAAGGGTAGGGAAAGGTAAAGAAGTGGAATGAATGATAATTTCTAACCCTTCCAAACCCACCGAATTGGGGGTTGAAAATTGGACAGAAAAAAACTCCTCCAAACCCCTCCAAACCCTTACCCTTCTAATTTTTTTTTTGTGTGTTTCAAATATGGATTTGGAGAAACTCTTACTAACTCTTACCCCTTCCAAACAAGGATTTCTATTAACCCTTACTAACTCTTCCGTTATTAACCTCTCTAAACCCCATCCAATCAAGCCATTAGGTTAAATTGGATATATTTTTGTAAACGTTAAGCTTAAATTCGTATTATTTTGTAAATTTTAAATCTATATTGGTGTTATTTTATACATGTGGCCTAAACTGATACTATATTGTAAACGTTAAGCCTAAATTGATATTATGTTATAAACGTTAAGCCTATATTGGTGCTATTTTGAACGTTGAGCCTAAATTGGTACTTTTCAAAAAAACCTTAGACCTATTTTGGTACATTATCCCTTAATGGAACCTCTTATAATATATATGGATCCATGTTACACCTATCAAAATATATATGAAAAGTCTCTCATTTAACATGAAGAACCGGATGCTTCTATTAATTTACCCAATTTTAGACAGATTTGAAGAAGCTTTAGAGGTCTCTGTATTTCTTAACCCTTGTTTGGAAGGAGGTCAATGGGAGTAATGGAAGGTTAAGGGCTCGTTTGTTTTACCTACGGTTTGCTGTTTGCTGTTGGAAAAGGCTGCTTTTCCAAAAAGCAGAGATTCTCTGCTTTTGTGAAAAGCTGCTTTTCAAGTGTAAAAGGCAAATAGGGGGTCACTAACCAAACACTTAATGCTGCTTTTCAACTGTAAAAGGCAAACAGGAGGAGCCTAACCAAACACCTAAAACTCTGCATTTTAAAATGAAAAGGCAAACAGGAGGTGAAAAGTAGATAAACAAACACTCCCTAAGTATAAGTTAACATTGTTTGGGAATTATCTTTTGAAAGTAAATAAAGGTTAATGGGAGTAACGTAAAGTTTTTTTAAATTTTTTGTCTCTACAGAGTAAATTTAACTTTCATTCCCCTCCGTATTTAAACTCTCAAACGAGGTTAAACATTTTACCTCATTTACATCCTATAAACTCTAAGTTAATTTTTAACTTTCCTTTTCATCAATTCCCTTTCCTTTCCATTTCCTCATTTAACTCTCACTTCCATTAACCTCCAAACTCCTAAACAAACATTTAATGGGTAAATTACACCATTTTGTCCCAAAAATATACAGGAAGTAATGATGGCCGAATAATTTAGTAAATTTTACCGGTAAATGACGACCGAACAATTTAGTAAATTTTACCGGTAAATTCAAGTTTATCTGAATAAATTACATCAATGATACCTGAACTTTTTCTAATTCACACTTTGGTACATGGATTTTTTTATCCTAAAAATATAACTCAAGTGAAGGTGACCGGATAATTTAGTATATCTGTTCGGTTAGTGATCAATCAACGAGAGTTTAACCATTTTAAATTAAAAATTAGGACCTACAATACATTCAATCAGTTTATAAATCAGAGATTAAAGCAGGATGGAAGTGAATACCATTGATCCCAAACTTAATCTGTAACCCCCGTCCCGGGTCACATTGAAAACATACATGAAACCAAACAATTATCATAATTAAGCATAAACGCCGATATAACTACATTAAGCTCTCCATTTATTATTGTCTATCAAGATCTCATAACCAAAAGGTTAAACAACCAACCAAATAATTTAATCCATAAAACAATATTCACTTAAATCTAAGCAAATAATCCAACCAATAGTATAATAAATCCTAATGAAAGTCATACAAAATTACTAATGGGAATGAGACATTTGTGCTTGTCAGCCTGAATGTAAGGTACACCTGAAAATATAGCAAATAGAAGGACCTCTGAACCTAGCCTGAAAAATGTGGCAAGGGGTGAGCTGTCTACTCAATAAGCATAATTACATAACCGTTCATACATATTATATTTGATCAATCATGCAAGCACTTAAGTTAAATAAATAACATCACAATCCAGACTCTTTAATGCACATAATATCCTAAAGTTGTTATATTTATTTTAACGCCCTGGCTAAACCTAAGTGAAAATGTCCAATGGTCTCATGGTTAACAATATTAAATCATAAACCTCAGTTTCAGGACACATGTCCTTAAATCTCGTAATAATTATCTCAATAACATGGTACTGCTATCGCCCCCAGTTTTTAGGACACAGTACATACAATTCCCACTATAGTAAAATAACACCTTATCGCCTCCCTACAAAGACAAGTGTCTGTGATCACAGTATCCACAAACCTCCAGATCATTGTACCTTTCCACTTGAGCTAGCTAAGTAGATAAAATTCTAATATATAAGACATTCTCATTCTACCATTAACGATTTCGTAACCAAAATAAATGGTTCAACATATAATCAAATAATAGATATCATCTATAGATTTGAGCAGCAAAACCACGCCCAAATTTACACTTAAGCTTAAATGAGATTCAATACCATTACACAACAATTATTTGTAACACATTGAGCAGCCCAACAATTATTCAAAACACCTTAGCAACCAGTAATTATTTCCAACACCTTGAGCAGCAAAGACAAGCACAAAACAAATAACTCATTTATTATCAATTCCAAAATAGCATGGTTTCACATAATTTCATAAATATTCTAGAACAATTTATATATATATATATATATATATATATATAAAATAAATATTTATAATTATGATTACCTCACGTTTCAAAAGCTAATCAAATTGTTCGGGTTCTTGTTCACTCGTTTCTTCCTCGCCTATAAATATAAAAATGCATTCCTATAATTAATTCGTGTTTGAGAAAAATAATAGATATATAATGTATGTTCAGAATGTTCCTAACCTCTCCCCACGATATAATTAAGGTTACTGATCAATCTAATCAATAACTTTCTACTTAAATATAAAATTCTAACCCTTTAAAAGTTCATTATCATAATAGACTAATAATTTAGAAAAACCATCCTATATATTGAAACCTATACAAAGGGTAAAATTATGTTTGGAAAACGCTCACCGGAGTCTTGTCGGAACGCGGTGCTCGGTTGCCGGAATTCCGTCGAAGTTGTCGGAAGTGCAAACTGAGACTACCACGAGATAGCCAACGTTCAGGAGAGTCCGAAAGTACACTCCTTTTACTACCAAAATCGTTTAGAAGGTCGAGATCTGACACTTTTACGGTGAAAAAATGTCCGCTCCAGTCACCACACTTTTTGGTCAGAAAAATATGAATAGTGGTCTCAAAATCTTCCTTACGAAATAAGGAATTTAATGGTATGATTTTCGCTTCAAGGGATGGCCGGGATAAAGAGTTACAAAGGAAATTATGGTAATAGCCAAAAAGAAATCGTAAATTGCAGAGAGGTGTAATGAGTTGTGTACTGAGAGTTCAAATTTCTCATCTCTGCCCTAATAAAAAAAATACTATTATAATAATATTAATAATAATAATATTGTTATGAAGGTTTGATGGGTCCATCCATTTAATTTAATTCTACATTTATTTTTCCTAATTTCTTCTTATTATTATTAGTATTAATGGTTGATAAAAATTCGGATATTACATCATCAGTTTGGCCACTATGTTCTAAGGTGATCAGAGTTCAAACTCAAAGGATTTCTTTTTATAAAACTTAAAACGGAGTTAATAAATCACTTTGATCTCCAACAGAAATCATATCTCCTTTTTTAATCTGTAAATAGTTTTCATCCAGAAATCTTTGTTTTGTGTTAAAAACAAAAAGGAACAAATCGAACATAGAAAGAAATAATATAATTTGTTTTAACATATGCTATAATAAGTATCAGTTTTCCTTCATAAATTTCACTGGAATAAGAAACACCGATCACCGCCACTTCCGGCCTCCATACACCCATGCAAGCCTTCGAATCTTCACCAAAATGGGATTTGATCTCCAAACAAACGGATCTAAACCAAGTAACAAAAAATAAGAAAGGTAATAGATCCAAAAAAAGTAGAAGGAAAATAGAGAAAATCTTACCAGAGATTAGGTTGGAATCACCATTCTAAGCAACCATGTCGCATCAAGATGAAGAGCCACTAGCAAGAGAAGTAAAAAGCTGAGACGAGGAAGGGCTGACCGGCGGGGGTAGACGTTGCTCATCCTCATCGTCGGAGATGGAAGAGCAGTCGGCCAGAACCTTCAAGGCTTCGGTGGAGAAGAAGAAAGGCAGAGGCGAAGAGAAATAGATGGTCGGAGGTAGAGATCGTAGCCGTAGAAGATGGAGCCACGGGTTTTAGGAGAAGGTTGTGAATGAAGATGGAGGAGGATTTTTGAAAGAGAAGAGGAAGAAGATGAATGGAGGCTGCTCACTCAACTTAATTCTTAATATATCATTATTCTCTATATATTATTATTTTACATTATAAATTAAAAAATTTAGACTCTATTTCATAAATCATAAACCCTAAAATATATATTCTAAATTTTTAATTTATAAATTTTATTTTTTAAAATACTGATTTAACTAGTTTTACATAATCCAAAATTATGACTTGATATGGTTGTAAATAGTTTTTAAAAGATGAATTTCTGTATAATTTTTCTATTTCTTATCCATATATTTTATTTCTTTTACCTTTTTTCATTTTCTTTATTTAGCTAGGTTTCAATTATTTAGTTAATGTAACTTTTTAGGCGTAGCAACGGGACGGGGCGGAGCGGGGGTGGTTTTACATCCCCCATTCCGCCCCCAATATTTTCTGGGGTGCTTTCGGGGAATCCAAAAAAAATATTCGGAGATTTTTTGGCACCCACACCCGCCTGCACGGTTCTCCGTGGGTTTCAGGGAATCCCCAAATTTAAAATTTAACACGTGTTATTGGTATAAAATATCAGTTTAGAGCAGCAATAAAACGACATTATAAAATATAACTTTAAAGTAGCAATAAAATAAAATTAAAGTACTAATATAATAAAAAAACTCAGCATTTAGTACTGGTATATCTAAATACATGTGATATACCAAGAGTATCAATGTAACAAAATTAAAGTACTAATATAATAAAAAAAACTCAGCATTCAGTACTGATATATCTAAATACATGTGATATACCAAGAGTAGCAGTAAAACTAAATTAAATTGTTGTAGATGTAAATAATAGTATTAGATAACTTATCATAATACTGATTATTTTTTTAACCACCTTTAAATACTAATTATCTTAGATATATATATATATATAATATTTTATTTTATTGTTTGGAGATTTTTCGGGGATTTTACGGTCGGTTTTTCGGGGGCGGTTTGGGGATAGTAATAACCACTCCGTCCAATTTTAATGTTCGGGGCTAAAATCTCTCCCGCCCCCAGCCCCGCACCCAAATTTTGATTTTTCCCTGACCATGTTGGTTCGTATCCCCACGGTTTTCGGTTTTTCCCCACCCCATTGCCACCCCTAATAACTTTGAAGCCTAATTAAGTGATGAGTTGGATCTATTCCTTCCATAAATTAGATTGATTAACTTAATTCAAATGTGTGTAGGTTCGAATTATTATTTCCTAGTTTTAGTTAATTAATTTTGTCTGAGTACGACTATTAAATGAATGCAATTCTAATGTTAAATTTAACCCCTCACTTTTTATTTTATCTTAATTCGGCACCAAACACTTTTATTTCATTTTAATTTGGTCCTTGATTTTTATAATTAGCTTCATTATTATTCATCTCATTAATTTAACCCATATATTTAATGCATCATGTATGTATATGTGATATACATTAAAAATAAATCAATTCGAAATGTTATTTCGAGTCAATAAATATAATCACATTAATTCGAATCAATATGAAAAATGTCATTCGGATTTATAATATGCTTAAACATATTCCTCACTGGAATTTATACACCATTTATCGTATATGTAACATACGTAATATTAAATTGGATTTCAATTTAATACAAGTTACATATATGTTATACGTGTAGCTTCAAAATAAAAAATACCCAATTCGAAATATTATTTCGAATCAATAAAAAATAACGAAATTAATTCGAATCGATGTAAAAACGTAATTCGAATTCATGACTAAATTAATTCGGATCGTGTGAAAACGTCATTCGAATTCATAACCAAATTAATTTGAATCGATGTGAGAACGTCATTCGAATTCGTGACCAAGTTAATTCTAAATGATGTGAAAATGTCATTAGAATTCAATAATAAATTCAAAATATCCCTTATTAAAATCTTCAATCTATTTTTCGTATATGTGATATACGTAAAATAAAATGAGATTTTAATTCAATAAAATACAATTACGTGTATTTTATATACGTAATTCCAAATTAAGACAAACATAAAACCCAATAACCCTAAAACACGCGAGTACCTGGTTTATAGTGACAATTCAAAGCAAAACAAATAGCAAACACATAATATCACAATAGTACCGATACGTCGGGCGGGGTAGCGTGAGATCACATCTCTTCCATACACATAACAGGAAAAATAAACCTAAATCTCCCCGAAGACCATCCTTATCAAAACTAAACCATATAGAGCCAATTCAAATAGATAGGGCGACCAATCACGACCGCACACGTATTTCCAAGTGATGATTGGTGGCGACTCAAAACCTAAAACACAAAAAGCGGATCGAGTCGACCACGCACCCCGATATGAAAACCGAAAGCCAGGGTGAGACAACATGTATAATCTCTTGTTTTGTTAATGATTTGTAATTTGTTACTTTTGTTTAGTACAACTTAGGGTGCGTTTGATTAGGGGTTTTAGGAGGAAAAGGGTAATGGAATGGGGATGTTAACTAAAAGTGGGTAAATAGTGCATCAAAACTGAAAATAGTGCATCTTCTTCTCCTCATATTTTTTACACTGTCTCAACTCTCACTTGCAGTCCAACTCCTCATCTGGAAGCAGACACACGGCAGACCATCTCTCCCGAGTCTCGACAATCTCACCCCTCTCTCTCGGTTGGGAATTGATAGTAGGTGGGCTGCCAAATCATATAAATCTAATTAAGGTTAGTTAACTTAATTGTTATGTTTTCTCTTGGCTCCTCACGCCCTTTTTATGCATGCAATGGTTGACTGGTTGTGATTTGAGAATATGAATAGCTGGTTGAATAGTTTTGATAACTTTGTTGCTTGAGAATAGCTTGTTAAATGAAAGAATCGGGTATGAAGTAGTTGGTTGGATTTTCGATGAACTTTGTTATGCATTTGTTAATTAAGGTAATATAACTGTTAAAGTAATTGTCTAACTACTAGGAACAAGCATTGAATGAAGCTGTATTTCCAGCATCATTATTTAAATATGAATGAACTGCATTTTCAACATTATTAGTTCAATATGATTATATCGCAGAGGATTTTGCAAGTGTTGCATCAATTTCATATTTTCATGCTTGTTGTGAATATTAAATAATTTATGTCTAGCTATGTAGTTCTTAGTTCTTTTGACTCACTGTTTTTGTATTGAGAGTTCGTGACATAATAGAATTAGATAATGGAAAATGAGTGATCTGATCAATATATGAAGAAAACTGTTTCACTACTAAATTAAAAAGGAAATCCAAGCTATATACAAGATTGCTTATTGACAAGAGGAGTTTGCATGTCTTGGTGTTATAGAATATACCAGTTCTATATAGCAATTATAGGCCTAAAACAAGGTTATTTTCCTTTCCTTGATCAACAATATTTGTATATGTATAAATGTAAATGGTCCAACTTGAGAAAGAGCATTACTGAATATACCAGGTGTACATACTTGTTACATGTTATAGACCTAAATCAAGTTTCTTTCCTTTTATAGATTAGCCATATATAGATGTAATTTGTCTTGAATAGATTTCAAATTATTCTCTCATTTCTGGCTAGCAACTGCAGAGCATAAAGGACTTCAAGTGAAATTGGTTATGGGTGAGTGGTAATCCTACCATTCCGAATGGCATCTACACCGATGGTTTTCATTGTCAAACAATTTGGAACGAACATCCCATCATTCGGACATATAGAAACCCAAACAAGAGCTGGCAGACAAAAAGGATGTTGATCGTGAAGTTTAAGTATTCTGTCCGATGGAATTACAACAAGATGTTGAAGATGGTCCGGGATAATGTCTCGTTGGCCCTTCGCAACCATAAGGGGAAAGTCTATAGAGATACTAAGTGCTGTCGAATTTCATTTTAAAAAGCATAATAATAAATCTAGGGTGACTTATTAAGTGGACGCACGTCTTTTTCTATAATTAATTCACCAATCCTAATAAAATATCAAAATTATATCGAAAAGCGAATGGTTAGAATTAAAAGACGTGAATTTGGCTTAATAATTTCTTTTTTCAAGCAGAGATTAACGCCTTTCCACTCAGACCAACCCTCGTTGGCCAATTGACAGGAAATTAACATCATAACATGAAATTCACAAAAACTTAATAAACACAATATGAATAAAATAAGTTTATTAATATACAAATCATGCTTCAGAAACAAGATAGTTATGCAAATGGAGAAAATCAAGGACTGATCCGTGATCCGAGATGCCTGCACTTGCACATGGAAACAAATAAACGATATTGGTAAGAGTAAACTTGCCATTTACTTGCAAATTCTGTTTCCTATCATCGTCAAACCCAACTCTATATTAAACGACGTCATTTCAGGTTTCATCCATTCATTGGGAGAGACACTCCATGAACGACTGCCAGATTTAGAGTCAGTTTCTTCTCTTATTTTCTCTCTTCATTTTACTTTTCGGATGTTTATAAAATCCATACATTTTTAGTGTTCTGTTTCGTTGCCGGGAAAATGCGGGAACGTGTTTTTTCTTTTTCTTTTTCCTTTTTCCTTTTCTTTTCAGTCTAGTGCTATAAAACCTCCATTCTCTGAGAGTGTCATTTGTTTTTACGGGTTTCAGTGTTGTGGTTTGAATTATTAAAGCTTATTTGGAGTTTTGTGCATGTTTTGATAATGGCAGAATGGGTTTGAATTTTAAAGCTTATTATGTGAAATAATGACAGAAATGGTATGAATTAGTGAATTTTGAATTGGTTGCACTATGATGAGTAGGTTATGATTATGCAAAACTGACATAATTGGATATGGTAGATGATGAATTTGCTATATTAACAGTATAATGTGGATACTTTTGGTGGTTGAGGTTCACAATTTCTTAAACATGTATAATCTCTTGTTTTGTTAATGATTTGCAATTTGTTACTTTTGTTCAGTTCTGGTTAAGGTGCATTTGATTAGGGGGTTTCAAGAGGAAAGGGTAAGGGAATAAGGATGTTTACTAAAAGTGGATAAATAGTGCATCAAAACTAAAAATAGTGCATCGTCTTCTCCTTATATTTTTTTTGCATTGTCTCAACTCTCACTTGCAGTCCAACTCCTCATCTGGAAGTAGACACACAACAGACCATCTCTCCCGAATCTCAACAATCTCACCCCTCTCTCTTGGTTGGGAATTGATAGTAGGTGGGTTGTCAAATCATATGAATCTAAATGAGGTTAGTTAATTTAATTGTTATGTTTTCAATTATAACTTTAGGATTTCTTGTTAAGAATTTTGCTTTCTCTTGGCTCCCCACGCTTTTCCTATGCAATGTAATGGTTGACTGGTTGAGATTTGAGAATGGGAATAGCTGGTTGAATAGTTTTGATAACTTTGTTGCTTGAGAAAAGCTTGTTAAATGAAAGAATCGGGTATGAAGTAGTTGGTTGGATTTTCGATGAATCTGACCTAGTCAGTGCCTATAGGATTGACGACCCTATAGATGATTAAGCCCAAATTGCCGAGCCTTAAAGCTAGTTTTGGCCTTACAAGGGAATCACGAACTAGGTACCTCATTAGGATAAGTAGGGTTAATCGCCTCGGACACAAGTTGTCAAACCCGACCCTAAACGGCATCAGGTATGATAGGAAAAAGTTACAAATACCTAATATACTACCATGATCGAAGGCAAACCGAACTATAACTAATTTCCTTTATTTTATTTGTTTTTCTCTCTAGTCGTTATTCTATTCTCAAACTCCAATTCCCTCTATAATGTTATAAAAATCTATATTTCTATCACAAATTTTAACACAACACACCGCTCAAATGCAACAATTTTAACATTTGCATTTTTACTGGTCTAATCTAATAATCAAATAATCCGAAATAAGCATTTTCCTTAATTCTCTAAGATAAGGTATCTATTTGGCTTGGACTTGATAATTCTATCAAGCTTCCTACGTATCCCGAATGATCTTTTAATCTTTAAATCGGGAATCAAAGCCACGTAGTTCTACCTATTTCTAAATGATCCAATACTAAGTTAACTTGCCCAAAACAATTAATTTTCAAACTTTATAGACGCCAGTCTACTTATAACCTGAATAACAGTTGATAATTACATGCAAGACTATTTTAGGAACACTAATAGTCAGAGAAAACTAGAGGTATAAAATAAACACACATCGTTCCTGTAATCAACACCGGAGTCCAAAACAGTCGTATGTTGAACTCGATGGAACGAGCTTCCCATTATCTAAAAATATAATTGCAAGCAAATAACACGCTGAACCAAACAAGCTCTTAAACTTTAACTTTTAAACTTCATTAAATTAATAATAATTTGCATTACTCCAATAACAATTAAATTCTTGCTTAATAGTCTTAAAAATATAAGAGAGAATATAATCATCTCTCTAATGAACCCCTATTCAATTGTATTATTGTCTTAATACCCTAGTTATCACATGACATATGAATGCAATATAAAGCACTTTGTAATACTTGGAAATACTACCTCATATCATTCTTTTTAACAAATAAATAATAACCTACTTCGAATTTGCAATTTTTGACAACTAAATTATTCCAAATAGCACTAATTTTCATCACAAAAACAAAATTTTAATGACCCACAAAAAAGCAGTCCAAGTGTAGCCTAATAGACAATATAATATAATCAACACATAATACAATTTGAAGGTAAATAATAAAATTCCAAAAATCTGTCAGATTCTATCTCTTGCTGTTTCTTAGAATCATAAGTTGTTCATAGGATAATTAATCAGTTCATATATTATTTATAGATTACTAGATTTCATTGTATTATTTATTAAGTCCAAATCGTTTCCTTTTATGTCCAAACGTCCCTTTTTAGGATCGAATCAAACTCAAAGTCGAATGGACTATATTATTTTATCACTCCAAACCTTTTTACGAAAAGAATCAACTCAAGTCTACACGACTCTTTTACCAAATGAATTAACCAAGTCTAACATGATACTTTTACCAAACGAATTAACTCAAGGTCTAACACGACTATTTTATAAAAAAAACCAATTTCAAAAGTCTAAGTCTAAACCATTTTTTTTTACTGAAGATACTGATCCAACTCAAAATCTAATTCTGAACATAACAGAAACCGAACATCCACAGGGACCTGCATACTTCGACATTTCAATCACAAGTATACCATATAATAGAACATTTCCAAGCATAAACCCATCAAACAAGAGTCTCAAAATGAAAATTAGAGCCTTCAGGCTTTGATTCACAACAAAAATCAAAGGGTAGTCCATTAAATCAGGAAATAAAGGGTCCAAAGAAACCGACCCGAACAAATCGTAGAATCGCTCACCTCCTTACCTGCATGTCAAGCTCCAAATACCGATCAGACACTGGAGTGAACTTCTCTTTTCTTTCTCAACCCCTAGATCCTCATTCTCTATATATTGAATTCTTCTTCCAGCAGATTCTACTGCATCACACACATCACTAAATTTCAATTCCCATGAATTAAATTAAGGATTTAGAAGATTTATAAAATTTCAATTTAACTCCAATTCTTCTAATTATACCTTATTTATCACATTCTTATAAAAATAAAAAGGATTACTCAAAAATATTATCCCGGATCAAGTCGAATTAAATGATATTATAGAAATGTTATTCTGAAAATGAATTCAAATTGATTAAAATACGTTCGATTAAAATACGTTAGATTAAAATCAACTTTCATAAAAAAAATAATTAATTAGACACGGACCTGACACAAGTGACTTAGATTAGGTTTTAAATCAGTTATCTCAATAATCTATCTTCATTATTATCGTATCTTTCCATGTCTCTTCGGGTAATTGCATTAGTAAAGGATCACTTAGGAGTAGAATAACTTAGCTAGGAGTAGAGTAACTTAATTAGGAATAGCTTAACTTAGTCCAAAATCAATCTCAAACCCCCAAAGCCTAGATAACACCTAAGACTGAGTAGCTTAGTACTTGCAGGAATAAATCCTGTGGATTCGACACCTAAACTTGTCTAGATTTTATTACTTGATGTGTTTCCAGGAGACTCACTAAGGGATAAGTGTACCCCATATCGTATGCCTCTAAACAGCCCATCCAAACTCATGTTCTTTGCTTTAGATCTAACCTTGAGCAAACTAGAAAGTTCAGTTTGGCGATGCACTTTCGATTCTTCCCACATCTCTATGCCTCTTTCCATGTTCTCCTTTGCTCTATTATAAAGTTGGATGACCTCATCGAAATACCACGATTCTAAGTCAACATTATTTCCAATTGCATAATACCAAGATAGTTTTGCCTGCTCAAACTGCTGACGCCCTTGAGCTAGATTGACTTCATAGAGATCTAATTTGATTCTTGATGCTGCTTCATATTTCCATCTTGCTTCTGTATATTCTTTCTGTGCCCAATCATATGCTATTTTTATATATTCAAGCACACTCTCCCTTGAAGCATCTTCCGTGAAGTAAATCCTTTTCATTGCCCTAGCCATATGAACATTTCCCCAATTGAAAAATGCCAAAGCAGCCATCTCTTGGAACTTCTCTGTTGTTGTGTTGAAAAGGCCTTGTGCTTCTTACTGGTAACTGTGTGACACAGGGCCGGCTTGCCTTTAAGGCAGCCACCGCCACCGCCTAGGGCCCCAAAAAAATTGGGGCCTCATATGTAACTTTAATTTAATATAATTGGTTATAAATTTCCAAAAAACATTATATCATATATCATGAATTAGACCCATCTGGGAACTTAAATTTATAATATATAGGATAAATGTTACAGATATGTAAAAGAAGTATATATATATACTAGACATGATATTAAATGGAAGTATTAATAAGTTAAATAGGTAGACTTAATACCAAGTTCATGAAGACCAAGATACACATCAGATTCCAACCCCACACGATCCTTAAAAACCTTAGCAAACTCTACTACACATTCATCAATATGGCACTGTCCACTTTTTGAGTCCACGCCTTTTGAAATGTTCCCATTTTTTTTATAGCAGTGTTCCCATTTCTTCCAATCTCCAGTTTGTCTATTTCTTTCTCAGGGTTCTCAAAGAATGGATCCTGCTGAGAATCGACATTGACTAAATACAGCCTAAGAGAGGCCTGCGATTCAGCTGATGTTTCAGCCCATTTGAGTTCTTCGTTAGAGATTATTGTAATCAAATCACCCTCTTGATCTCTGTACTTAATGAGAACTGCTCCTGAGTTTGGAAAACGACCAGACATGACTTCCCTGAGTTGATTGAGGCTATAGTTAACAGGCAACTTAGCCCATCTGATGTCTTCGCCAAACACCGATTTTATGTTTATTTTAGGTTTATGCCGATCTAATTTTCTCCTCGACAACCACCTTATCCCGAGTCTATTTATCTTCAGTTTGGCTATCAACCTTCTTCTCCTCAATTTCATCCCCTGCTTTCTTCTCCTCATCTTTTTTATTTTTCTTCTTCTGCGTCTTCTCTTTCACTGTTTTTGGCACAGTTGAAGTTCTAGGAGGCTCGACATATTCTGGAGGCAGTTCAATTACTATACCATTCACCCTTAGACCTTTCTCTTCAAGTTCTTTTGTCAACTGTTCTGAAACTTCTAATGTTATAGCATTATTCAGCTCTATTTTTAAAACCATTTTAACATATTTCAAAGCCAAATCAAGTCTATTCAAACCCTCATAACACCTTGCCCTCTTTATAAGTGCTTTACTATAGTTTTGTATGACCTCTAGAGCTAAATTACACTCACGAATGACCTTAGGATATTCAGTTATGCCCATCTGTATATAACATGCATCCATGTTACTCCTAAGATAGGATACATCTATATGATTCTTTGGAAGCAATTTAATGGCTTTCTCATACTTGATCCTAGCAATTTTGTTCTAAATCATGTTTTTAAAATGACCTCTCTACTTTAATGTTTGTTCATCTCGCTTTATACGAATTTGTGGTGTTAAGCCTAACTAACCTTTTATTGCTAAATCATTTTAAATTTGTTATCTATATTACATAAAACTTCTCTTTATAGTGTTTCTGTCGTGTCCGTATTTGGCCTGTTTCATGTTCGTGCCCTTTTTTTTGTTAAGCTAGTTTATAAAGGTTAAGTTTTAGAAAAATATTATTTTGTATTGGTGTCCATTTTCCTTTTTCGTTTCCGTGTTCGTGTCTGTCCAAAATAGTTTTTTACTATATCATGATCACATATGGTTAAAGAGCTATTTTTAAAAATTGATTTGGAATTATTAGTTTTGAATTATTGTACCTTTTTTGGAAGGAATGTTAAGAAAAAGTAAAACAAACATTAAATATTAAGTTTGGAACATTAAAACAGATAGAGCTAAGTAAAGCAGGTGTGTGTTGGCACAAATTATTCATTGCATATGGAAAAGAGATTATACTGCTCTACCTAACCACTTCAAGATAAAAATGAACACTCAAAAAATGAATAGTTTATTCACGACTTAATCCTTTATCCAAATGGAGAAAAAGTTAACAGAAATTGATAATAACAATAAAACAAAAATAAGAAAACTAGTACTATAAATAGTTATTATTGATCTCTATTTGTGTTGTTATTATCGTGGTCTTTTTAAATACTTCAATTGAATGGTGAAAACAGTAACAACTGTATTTGGAGGAGTTTAACCAAAATTAGTTTAATGTTAAAGAAAATTAGGAAATGTCCATGGATAAAGAATGGATGAAACTAAGTGATCGAAGTGCTCGAGATTATCTACAAGGGATAGACAACTTTCTAGATTTTGCATTTGCCAATTCTAATGTGTCGCACCCTGGCTTCCAGTTTTTACGCAGGTCGGGGTGCGTGGCCGGCTCGATCTGCCTTTCTCATGTTTAAGGTTTCGAGTCGCCACCAATCATCACTTGGAAGTACGTGTGTGTGGGCGTGATTGGTCGCCCTATCTGTTTGGATTGACTCTGTACGGTTGGTTTTGGTAAGGACGATCTTCGGAGAGATTCAAAGTTCGTTTTTCCGGTTACGTGTAGGGAAGAGATGTGATCTCACCATACCCCGCCCGACGTATCGGTACTATTGTGATATAATGTGTTTGCTATTTGTTTTGCTTTGAATTGTCGATATAAACCAGGCACTCGTGGATTTTTGGGTTATCGGGTTTAGTATAGAATTCTAATGACGTTTTCACATCGATTAGAATTAACTTGGTTTATGAGTTCGAATGACGTTTTCATATCAATTCGAGTTAATTTAATATTCAAATGACGTTTTCACATCAATTTGAATTGATCTAATTTATAAATGACATTTTCACATCAGTTTGAACTAATTCAGAGATGAATTCGTTATTTTTTATTGATTCGGGATAACATTTCGAATTGAAGTAATTTTGTTTTAAATTACGCATATAACATACACGTAATCATAATTTATTGAATTAAAATTAAATTTTATTTTACGTATATCACATATACGATAAATAAGATTTGAATTTTAATAAGGGATGTTTTTTATGAATTCAAATGACGTTTTCACATCGATTTGAACCTAGTTGGATTTATTAAAATTCGAGATAACATCTTGAACCGATTTTTTTTTTTGAAATCAAACGACCTTTATTAATTAGAAGGAGAACTCTAATTAGCATTGGACCGAGCCTGTCTCGTTATCAAGTGGGCAGCCTCGTTCGCTAATCGCGAAATAAAACAGACTAAATAGTCTGGAAAGTCTCATAGGAGTTCCTTACAATCATTAATTAACATTATGAACTCAGACATATCTCTTTTAGCAGATTTTATTCCTTTAACTACGACTTCCGCGTCTGTTTCGAACTGAACCTTCTGCTCTCCTCTTGCTGCCATCCACTGGATGCTTTCTCGTACTGCTAACGCTTCTATTATTTTTGGCTCCAGTATACCTTCGGTTTTGCTACTGTACATCCTTCTGAACTCGCCATTTCCTGCCCGTAGAACATCGCCCCAACCACTCTCAGCTGTCTCGGCAAATACTGCTCCATCTATATTGCATTTACTGAATCCCTCGTGTGGCGGCTGCCATCTCGGTTTTTCTGCAGTAATCCGGCCTCTAGCCCATTTCTCTCCTCTTCTGCTCTCTTTCCATGCAACTGCCGAATTGTAGGTCAGATTATAACTTATAACAGCAGGGACATTAGCCTTGTTCCAGAGCCGATTATTTCTTTGAGTCCAGATTGTATACAAAATACACACTAATTTGATCGTTGTACCTTCATCTGTCGTGTGCAACTTCCTTATTAGCCACTCCGAGAATCCCCTCCCATCCTCTACCGGTGTTTGGACCCCCGCTTGCTGCCAACAGTCCTTCGCAAATCGACAAACAGTGAACAGATGCCACAACTCTTCCTCCTGCGACTCACAGAATACGCATTGTGCGGAAATTGGTACCCTTCGAGCTGCCAAGTGCGGACGAGTCGGTAAGCATCCCGTCCCTAATTTCCATACAAAGGTTTTGATTTTCGGTTGAATACTTAGACTCCACATCTTCTTTCATCCATCTCCTTCAACTCCTGCTGTTGTTTGTTGGGATAGCGCTCTGTAGCCTGATTTGACCGTGTATCGTCCGTCTTGAGAGTATTGCCAGATAGTCTCATCTAGTGTAGTCCTGATCTGCAGAATGATTTGAAGTATTTGGGCCGCCTCTTCTTCGTTATACACCCAGCAATCCTTTCTTTATCCCAAGTGCGTGTTCCTGGCTCAATTAGATCAGCCACCACCATTTTTTCTAGTCCTGCAACACAATAAGAGTTAACCATAAAACCAGGCAGCCCTGGAACCCATGGGTCCTTCCATAATTTTATTCTGCTTCCATCCCCTACTCCCCATCTTACTCCAATTTTCAGTAACTCAATCGAGCCCCACACACTTCTCCAGATAAAACTGGGATTATTTCCCAATCTAGAAGATAAGAATTCAGTATTCGGATAATATTTTGCTTTGAAGATTCTACTGACAAGCGTCTGTGGTTGATGAATTAACTTCCAACCCTGTTTCCCTAGGAGGGCAAGATTAAACTCCCTCAAGTTTCTGAACCCCATTCCTCCTTCCAGCTTACTCCTGCACAATTTACTCCAGTCAAACCAATGGATATTCCTCCTTCCTCCTTCCTTCGTACCCCACCAAAATGAATTCATCATTCTCTGCAATTCCTCTGTTAGTGACTTTGGGAGAAGGAACGTGCTCATACAGAATGTTGGCAGAGCTTGAGCCACGGATTTTAATAGGACTTCTTTACCTGCAGCAGAGAGAAACCTATATCCCCAACATCCAAATTTCTTCCTCAATCTATCCATCAGAAAGGCAAAGATTCATTTTTTTGATTTCCCAATAAGTGAGGGAAGCTTAAGGTACCTGCCAGTGTCCAATGGAGCCGAGACCTGTATCAACGTACTAATGTCGGTTCTTACCTCCAGCTTAACATTTTTGCTGAAAAAGATCCCAGATTTTTGAAGGTTTATTGCATGTCCTGATGCTTCCTCATACTCCTTCAAGATATGTAGTATGTTGTTAGCTTCCTGGACTGAAGCCCCAAAAAATAGGAAGCTATCGTCCGCAAAGAGCAAATGAGAGACTGAGGGTGCCTCCGGGCAGATTTTACACCCCTTAATTTTTCCTTCAACTTCAGCCTTCTTAATTAGTTGGGAGAGTACCTCAGTACAGAGGATAAACAAGTATGGTGAAAGCGGGTCTCCTTGTCTTAAGCCTCTACCCGGTTCAATTGGACCCACCATATCCCCATTGACCATCACTGAATATGATACGGATGTGACACACAGCATTACCCACTTGATCCACTTGTCAGCAAAGCCCATTTTCTGTAATACTTCCTGTAAGAACCTCCAGTCCACTCGGTCATACGCTTTGCTGATGTTTATTTTTAGCACCACTTGTCCCTCTCTGCTTCTTTGATTCCGATTCATGAAGTGAATTGTCTCAAAAGCGATTTGAACATTATCGATGATTGATCTCCCAGGAACAAACGCTGATTGACTATCACTGACAATCTCAGGTAGGAACTCCTTTAACCAGTTTGCTAGGACTTTAGCAATGATTTTATAAATCACATTGCACAAGGAGATTGGTCTAAGGTCTTGCATTCTGCGCGGAACATCACATTTGGGGATCAAAGCAATAATCGTATCATTCAGATTTGTCGAAAATTCCCCTCTCTCCAACCAACCCGTGTAAGCCGCCACTATATCACTTCCGATCGTCTCCCAGAATCTATGATAAAACCCAAGGCTAAGTCCATCAGGGCCTGGGGATTTATCTGCTTGCATTGATATAGCCGCCTCTTTGTATTCCTCTGGTCTGAATGGCGCTATAAGGGCTGTATTCATCATATCCGAAACAAGTCGTGGGACTGTCTCTACTGTTTGTGAGCGAGTAGACAGTGCTGGTTTGAATAGATTCCTGAAATAATCTCGTGCAAGAGCCCCTAGTTCCTCCCTTCCTGTGATCAGTGCTCCCGAGTCATCTTCCAAACTTCTGATCAGATTCTGCTTTCTTCTTGTCTGAACACACGCATGGAAATATTTTGTGTTGAGATCACCACACCGGAGCCAGTGCGCTTTCGCTCGTTGGCGCCAGAAGGTTTCTTCCTCTTCTAGAATCAAATTCATCAGTTTCTGTGACTCAATATATTTACCGATCGACTCCCCATCCACCCTATCTCTTAATTCTTCAAGTGTTCTTCGAAGGCTTGCTAACCTGTTCGTGAACCGTCGATTATAGTCCCTCCCCCATGCCTCCATCTGGCTCGCACAGCCTCCTAATTTTGCTGTTAGCATCATGTTCCCGCTGTTCCTCCAATACATTCTCACCAAATCACCGAACCCTTCTTCATTAGCCCAAGCTGATTCGTAACGAAAGCGACCCTTACGGTTTCTTGTTTCACTACTCTGTAGAGTCACAATTATTGGGATGTGATCCGAATACGGGCATGCCGTATTATGACAAGAGTAGTAAGAGAACCTTTGAATCCAGGCTTCATTTGCAAAGGCCCTGTCGAGTTTCTCACGAACCCAGTTGTCTGTGCCCCTGCCCCTTTCCCATGTGTACTGACTGCCTTGCATAACTAGTTCGAAGAGCTGACACTCCTCTATTGTATTACTGAATTCTCGGATTAGATGTCTTGGGTATTCCGCACCCCCTTTTTTCTCATTCTGATCCATAATGCAGTTGAAGTCTCCTATAAGCAGCCATGGTAAATCTGACAAACCTGCAAGTTAACGAATTAAGGCCCACGATTCCCTATGTCTCCTTCTATCCGCTGCTCCATAGAACCCAACGAATCTCCAGTTTCCATTCATCGGGTCAATGACTTCCATATCAATATGGTTGTCAAAATAGCCTGTTAATTTCAATTTGTTATCCTCCATCCACAACACAGCCAAACCTCCACTATGCCCTCTACTATTCACTGTAAACTTGCCTTAGAAATTTAGCTTTTTCCTTAGAACTTCAATTCTACTATCATCAACAAAAGTCTCTACTAGGAATATTAGATCATGTTTGCTAACCCGGGCTAGCTCTCCCAATGCTCGAACTGCTCGAGGGTTTCCTAGACCTCGACAGTTCCAACTAATGCAATTCATACTCCTCGGCGATCCTGGCTTCCAGGATTCGCCGCTGCAATAAAAAACGAGTTCTCCTTATCCAATTCATAAATAGAGGTCTCGTGTGACATGGTACCTGTCTGTTTATTCTGGATTATATCGTTAGCCTTCTGGAGCCTAGCTCGTTGTATCTCCCCCTCCCTTCGTCTTTTGTGATCATCTTGTAACTTTAATCCTTCCTCCTCCTGTCCCATATCTGATTCACCTTGTTCCTCCAGAACTTCCTCCTCACGGACCTGTTTCCGTCTGTTTCGTGCCTGGGCAGACACCTTATTTTGTATATTCCGGTCAGTTAACACTGACCTATCTGAATCAGCTCTTCTATCTCCCTTGCTCTCCCAATCAGTTTCTTTTGAGTTTGGTTCCCTTAAGCACTTCGATCCCCCCTGTCCGCCTCCCCTCCTTGTCGGTGCTTTAATCCATTCACCCCACTCCTTCACCAATTCTTTTCCATTCTCCTCAAATAGCCTTTTACAGAACCTGTCAGTATGTCCTACAGTCAAGTTCTCAAAACCCGCATCCATACCCTTCGTGCCATCGTATCTATCCGAACCCATCACAAGAATGCTCAAAGTTTAGAGCTAGAGAGAGAGAGAAGAGAGAGAAGGTGTGGGGTTGAAATGAAACCCCACCCCCTTTTATAAGGGTAGGAAAGGACGTGGACGTCATTTTAAAAAGGTTGACGTGACATAAAGGTAAAAAGTAAATAATTAATTACCAGGTGCACATACCTCTGATTTGCAGTCCGTTTCATCCTGCGTTTCTGCCAGGCGGTGACCAATACCACAAGGATATGACTCCAAACGACAGCCAAAATTTTACAGAACAGTGGCGCCAGTCAAAATACAGACAACAGTCAGTAGAAAAATGATTTTTAATCAAAAGCGTTCCAGACGAAAGGATAAGCACACGTCCCTATACCCGAGATGATAGCTCCAGTAAAAATACAGACGCCAGTGTTTTAAAATTCAGAACTGCTAGAGAGAGCCATTTTACCCATGGTCGATTTAGAGACCAGGGTTGCTATTGAGCCATTTTACCCACGGTCGTTGACGAGAGTTGCTATTGAGTCATTTTACCCGCGGTCGTGGACCAGGGTTGCTTTTGAGCCATTTTTCCTGCGGTCGATTTAGAGACCAGGGTTGCTATTGAGCCATTTTGCCTGCGGTCGATTTAGAGACCAGGGTTGCTTTTGAGCCATTTTACCCACGGTCGTTGACCAGGGTTGCTTTTGAGCCATTTTTACCCACGGTCGTAGACCAGGGTCGCTTTTGAGCCATTTTACCCGCGATCGTGGACCAGGGTTGCTTTTGAGCCATTTTACCCGCGGTCGTTGACCAGGGTTGCTTTTGAGCCATTTTTACCCACGGTCGATGACCATGGTTGCTTTTGAGCCATTTTACCTATGGTCGATTTAGAGATCAGAGTTGCTTTTGAGCCGTTTTACCTTCGGTCGATTTAGAGACCAGGGTTGCTATTGAGCCATTTTACCTGCAGTCGATTTAGAGACTAAGTTCCCTAGAAAGAGCGTCCGTCTGGAGCCGATTTAAAGGCAAGGACGGGACAGACAAGGCGAAGATCGAAGACAAGTCCGGAGCATGCGGCATGGAGATCAGGTATTCTTCCTCCTACTCTATACGCGTCTTTTACTTTAATATATTTACATTGCATGTATTGCGTTAGCAAAAAACATTTTCAAAACACACACATCACTGTCAAAATAGAAAAGTAGGGGCAACTATAGACACCGAGTCGGAGGACCTGTGACGAAAACCCATAACAAGACGGTTGAAGCGGTTGGTTCCGATAATTTAAAGCAAAAATAATAATAATAATCACGAGAGGATCTGTAGGGGTTGCGATCGTCAAGTGGACGGGTCGCGGATGCTCAGCGACGTTGGGCGAGCGCCTAGCGGCAGCCGGCGCGCGCTCGGCAGCGCGGGGCGCACGCCCAGCGGCAGCTGGGCGCGCGCGCCTAACCTGCGTTGGGCGTGCGCCCAACATCTATTGGGCGGATGCCCAACGACGTTGGGGGAGCGCCTAACAGAGGTTGGGCGTAAGCCCAAAAATTTTTTGGGCGTAGCCCGACGCCCGTCGGGCTACGCCCAAAATATTTTGGGATCCGTGCCTATAAAAGGCACGGATCCCCATGCATTGAAGGAGGAGGATTTTTGGGGACTCTCTCACTCTAAAACATTTTTTAGAGAGAGAAAGTAATTTTTTTGAGAAGAATATTTTTTTCTTAAAAAATCCAAATTTCCTAAAAGTTAAAATTTTTACTAAAAAAACCGAAAAACACAAAAAGCGTAACTCGTGGAATCAACCGACTTCAGCTGTCAATACCGATCTTGAGGTATTATCCGAGGACTAGACTCGTTTTATTTATTTTAATTATTTTGTTCATTTATTTTTATTTTAGTTTTTATTTATTTATTTATTTAGTTAGTTATTTATTTAAACACATTTATTTATTTTCCCGAATTTATTTAAGTTTCGTCTCGTATTAAATAAACGTTTGGTTTTGTTTTGAATTAAAAAAACCTTGTTTTAAGTCCCAACACGAACCGTGACCCGCGTTAAGGGTAGTTCGGGACTAAAACGTTGTAATTATAAATTTTAAACGTTTTGTAAATAAAGTTTCGAATAAAACATCGTTTTAGGAGTCTCCGTTATAGACTATGACCCAATTTTGGTAGTTCGGAGATCCAAAACGAATAGATTAAGTTTAAAATGTTTGAACAAATCTGGAATATTAGGTACTGTTTCTCTAATTTTCCACTTTTTGTCACAAAAGGCAGTTTACCGACGGAATTTCCGTCGGTAAAGCTGCTGAAATATAAAAAATGCTGTTTTAGTCATTCTTTCTCAACTTTTAGACTTTTGGTCCTTTAAATATATATATATATATATATGTATAATTATGTAATATATGCATTCAAATTATTTTTAATTATTTTGTATATATTCATTTAACATGTTTAGATATTATTTTTCATTAATTCGATTTGATAAGCTTATATGTATATATATATATTTTCCTTTAAATTCATTTAAACTATACATATTTGTTATTTTGGGGTTATTAGGGGTTATTTTCTATATACACTTATCATAATAGTTTTGGGGTTAAAAGTTAATTTCTTATCATTTGTGAATATTGTTGTCATTTTTATCTATTAATCATAATCCTTATTATTTACCTTTTTTTTAAATGTATATGTATAATTATCATTTCTATCAAAATATATATATATATATATATATATATGTATATCTTTCTTTTTTTTCCTTTTAAATTTCCTATATGTATATATGATTTGGAAAATGTTTTGGGTTGGGTGAATTTGTATTTAATTTATTAATTGTTGTCATTATATTCAAATGAAGAATAATTGAGTGAAAAAGGGGAAAATAAACCACAAAAAGAGATTTTAATTTAACTTAATTAAACTAAAGGTTTTTTTAGATATTCCTAAAGTGTAAATAAAAGACTTTTTACCATTTTAAACCATCTCCTAAACATCACGTTTTAAAACCTTAATTTGTTCCAACGACGGATTAAGCGAACCTTGTAATTAAAATCGTTTTCAGTGTAAATAATGGAGTTTTGAATCGTTGTTCCTAATTAAATGGTTTTGTACAAAATAAATGGACTTGTATGTCTAACCACGTTTTTGGAGTTAAGGTTTTTATTCCACGTTTTCAAAACGCTCCAATCGTTCCAACGACGGTTCGAGCGAACATCACGTAAAATCACGTGGTTTTGAAACGTGCCTAAATCGTTCCAACGACGATCAAGGCACGAACCATGTAAACAAACTCGTTTTTTGGGGGAATGAGACTAGTGTAGATTTAATGTGTAGTTTTAAGACACAAATTACGTTGTAAATAAATCAATTCTTCCTTCTATCTCCTTCTCTCTCCTATATATTAATTCATGCAAAATGGGTGATTCTTTACTAAAATGGCTTTCAATAATATATGCTCAAAACGTTTTTCAAAGCGAGAAAGAAAAGGTTTTAAATGAATTTTAAACTTAAAGGAATATGCGATTAGTCCGTTATCGCCTAACACGCTGAGTAGGAGGCCGGTGGTTCATAACCGGGCGATGTCGGGGTGCCTAGTAGCCTTTCTCCGGAAAGGAGCTAGCCTTCTCGGCTCGTACCTAAGTTTCCCGAACCCTCACCGGTCTCCCACAAGGGATCGGTGTTCATTTTCCCATTCGTGGGTGGCAACTTTTCCATACTCCAGGCTCCGGTCCTGCCGAGCAGCTTGATTCTACGATTGGTTGCTTTCGGCGCCAATCACCGCTTACGTCGCCATGAGGTGTCCACCCCCCGGTCCGCCCGGCGAGGCCGTCGGCACCTTGTCTAACAGTTGGACTTACAAAGTATTTTAACCCTTACAATGAGCTTCAACGCATTCGGGAAAGTAAAATTGACATAGGTGATATTGGCAATGCAAATATGGTGGACTAGGTCAAGCTAAGATAATAAGGAAGACGACTGAAGGTGGAAACGTAAATCATGTGAGCTCTATTCACAATGAGACTTTACACAATAGGGAAGGTAATATTGGTATAAGTGATATTGGCAATGCAAATACAGTGGGATAAGGTCAAGCTAAGATCACAAGGAAGACGACTGAAGGTGAAAAAAGAAATCATGTCAATTATATCCATAATGAGCCTTTACGCATTGGGGAAGGTAATGTTGATTGAGTGATATTCGCAATGCAAAGATGGTGGGACAAACTCAAGTTAAGATAGTAAAGAACAATGGAGCTGGATCAGGAACCCCTCTAAACTCTATACACAATGAGCCTATACGCATTGGGGAAGGTGATATTGATATGACGAAATTGGCTCTAGTACCCATAGTCCTGCATATGAAGAAAATGCATACAATGATCCAATGCAACCTTCAAATAATAAAGGTATATGTCTTATATCTTGCTTTTATTTTCTGTATTAATTTTCTTCTTTGTACACAACTCAGTTGGTCATATATGTATTTACTTAGCCATTACAGGCACATGCTTGTATATTGTTTTTAATTTCTGCTTTTATTTTTATTTTTTTTATTTGCACACTACATAGTTGGTCATATATGTATGTACAAAGTCCAACAAATTCAGAAATTATTCCCTTTTTGTTTGCACAAGACTCAATTGGTCTTATATGCCTTTGTTTACATAACCATTGTGTGTACACGTCTTGTATATTGTTTTATTTTCTGCTTTGCACACAACTCAGCTAGTCAATATGCGTGTATAGAACCTTATAATATTGTTTTCAGCAGTAAATACAAAGTTATTTTATGACTGAGTTACATGATGAATTTTGGGTGAATTTGAAGTAAAAATCCGGTATTCCATTATGGAATTCATGAGTGCTCTGCCTCGATTAAATTTGTTCATTACATGGCAGTATTTTAGTTGTAGTTCGTTAACAAATTTTGGTACCGTATGAGATGATTGAATGGAGAGTATGACATTTTAACCAATGCATATTATTTATCTTGCTATGGTATGTGATGTTATTAGTTAAATGCTACTCATGCTTAGCTCACCAAAATATTCTCTTCTTTATTTACTAGCATCTAAAAGTTATTTGAATGCATATATCATTGTTGGTGGTATCTATACATCACTTCCTTTTTTGCTAATCAATTTATCAAATGATGTATAAGGGGGAATAAACGAAAACGTGTAAGTAAGCTTGCAAGTAGACTTCAAACAGTTTTAAGCTCTCATGAAGCAACATATCCACCTCATATTGAAGTCAACATAGCAGAAGAAAATCAACCTCAGAAAGTCAGAACTCAGTATTTGCATGAAAATAGGTGAACAGGAGATGTAACCCAAGAAAATCATCTAAACAGTTCTCAAGGTAAGTAAGATATCATTTGTTCATTGTTTTTTTCTACAATAGTTTATAACAGTCTACTTTAAATCTTGATTTTGTGTTCGTATCACAATAGCCTCTGCCACAAGTGCTAAAAGAAAAAAGGGCCAGAGAGGAAAGTATAAAAACTTAGCACTTGAAAAGAAGACTATGGGTGGTCAATTTAAACTTGATATTGAAATACCTGATTTCATTCTCCAAGTTGTGGGGGAAAATGCCAGGTCAATGGTAAACTTTTGTGGTTGTGTTGTCAGAACAAATGCTCCAATGAATGCAAAAGATTGGTCTGATGTCTCTACTAAATATGGTCAGTCAATGTGGTTGCAAGTGAAGGTATATTTTAAGAATTTAATGCAAGTTATTACATTAACTTTCTAGAGTTTATTAGTTTGTTCTTAATAAGATGTTATAGTTATAACATTAGCCTAAAAATATACAGAACAAGTTCGACATTAAAGATTCTTGTACACAACTACTTCGACTTCAAGCTTTTACAACGGATGTGATGAAGCGCTTCTACCGATATTGGAAGTGCGTTTGCATATTTATTACAAAGAATGTGGAAATACATATGAGGAGCGGTTAGAAAATCCTCCTACAAATTTGCCACCTGTAACTGGAGAGCTTGTTGTGCTGTATTTAATTCAGATAAGTTTAAGGTGAGCTCTCAATAACACTATCGTATCATATTTGGTTATATTACTGGTTTAAAAAACAAGTAAGATAATATATTCCTTAATCTACAAATGTAGCAAAGAAGTGAGAGAAATAGCCAGAATCGTAAGTCAAATAAGTGGTATAAACACACCACAGGAAACTTGTCCTATGCTGAGGTGGAGCATATATTGGTAAGAAGTGCAATGTAATAGGTAATGTTAAATAGATGAATGGATACTAACACAAGCTAGTATTGGATTTAGGCTAAAGCAAATGATGGTGTGCTTCCTCCTGCGGATGTGGTATGGTTGGCTGAACATACACATACAAATGGTCAAGGAGTGCTAGAATGGGTTAATGATAATAGTTCTAAGGAAATGCATGTGAGTTAATATCTTCCCCTAATGGTTGCTGCTCTTGAATCTTTTTCTATCAAAGTTAAATGAATGTTGAAAAACTTAACTAAATGAAACTTTTTCAGACATAACTCCATCAACTTGTGCAAGAAAAGGATAAAGAACCTGAAGGGGATGAAACCCGTCCTCAAACACAAGAAGAAATGTTGCTTCATGTACTTGGCCCAAGATCTAGCTACACTCGAGGCAGAGGCAGTGGGTATGGAGGCTCAATTAAAGCAAAATTGCAGCAAGAACAACAACAGAACATACGTAAGCAACAAGATCAGATTATTCATCTACAAAGTGAGCTAGAAGGAAGTCAAAATCAGATTGCTCATCTACAAAGTGAGCTAGATGAAAGTAAGAAGCAGATGGAAGAATATAAACTACAACAAACAAGCAATATGGCAGATATGGAGAAGCGTCTTATGCAGATGATAAAAAAACAACACTAGGTACGGTGAACAACTTCAAATCCCTTTGCATAGATTAATTAATATTTTCTACTGTTGTCATCTATTCAACAAAAGATGGAATTGATGTTGCTACGTGCTTATCAACTATTTGGTCCTAATTTTTTTGAGTTATTACAATATATTCATGTTTCAAATATGCTTTAAGATCTAACAAACAAATTGTCAATTTTCCCACATTATCACACTAGAAATTGGTGCATTGATATCGTTTAAGTACAAACACATTGTCTAATATTTAAGCTGTGTGGTAAATTGATTTATATCAGTCTTTCGAGCATGTAGGATTTACTATACATGTATCTACTATGATAAAAGTTCACTGCTACCTAGTTTCCTTGCCTTTTGAGTCTAGTATTGTTTTTCTATGGCTTTTCACCCAGGACTTGTATTTGTGTTCAATAAATTTGGTGATGTGGTTAATGCTATAATGGCTAATCAGTCCAAAGTCAATTTAGATTAGCTTTAAGACAATGTTTTATGTTCTTATTTACAAATTGAAAAACAAATATTGAATTTTTTTATTCTTGCAACTTGGCAAAACAGTAACAGCTAGTGGTATATTGAGAATCACTGTAATATTTACCTAAAAGATATACTTGCTACACAAATCAATGTTATGCTTAATGTACGAGTAACATCTACCACTCTAAATTCTAATACAATATTTTGATATTTTAATTTGAGATATTTAGCATTACGACTTTGTACCATATTAAGGCAAACTATGTGATGGCTCATTTAAAGTGTTTATTATTTTAATCATGATTAGTATTTGCTTTTATGTTAGTCTGTGATATTTTATTTTAATTTGTCATGGCCCTATTTCTATACATAATTCATATTGTAGTTTGTTTTTTTTCTTATTTAGGTCGGAGTTTTGATGATGATAGTGTTGATGAATGAAACTGAAGCATAAAGAGGAATCCATGCTTGAGAATAGACCACATTTTGTATAGCTAACTGTCTATGGTTATAATTTTTTGTGATATTCATTCTCAAGATTTTTGCCATCTTTGGACCATGTGATGGTGATTCATTAAGTTAGTTTTCGATGTAATTAAATAAACTGATTTTGTAAAGAAGAATATATGTTGACTTGGTAACTAATTAATTATGACTATTAAGCTATTTATTATAAATTAGATTCCAATTTAGTTGTGTTATATTAGATTATATATATATATATATAATTTACAAAATAAAAAAGCAATAATATGTATATGTATTTAGGTATTAGTTTGTTTGGCAACAATAAGTTGTGACAACATATGTTGGTGAACTACAACAACATATATGGCAACGAGAAAATTTGTAGCTAACCATTAACTTATATGGCAACGTCAACTCTTGTTGCGACAAAATAAAATATATAGCAATGATAAATATCGTTGCTAAACGTTAAACTATATAGCAATGATAAATATCATTGCTAAACGTTAAAATATATAGCAATGACATATGTCGTTGCTAAATCTTAACAATTATACCAACGATGGAATTTGTTGCTGAACTAAAAATATATATAGCAACGCGAAATGCCGTTGCAAAAGATATATTTCATCTACTCGAATATATATATTTGGCAACACCACTTATGTCGTTGCAGAAAGCTTTGGCAACAGACATACTCATAACGACACATTGTCGTTGCAAAACATGTTTTTAGCAATGACATTTTGCGTTGCCAAAAAATGATTTTCTTGTAGGAGTAAGCATTGAATAATTTTGTATTTCTAGCATCATTATTTAAATATGAATGAACTACATTTTCAGCATTATTAGTTAAATATGATTGTAGCATACATGATTTTGCAAGTGTTGCATCAATTTCATTTTTTCATGCTTGCTGTGAATATGAAATAATTTGTGTCTAGCTAGGTAGTTCTTAGTTTCTTTGACTCACTATTTTTGTATTGAGAGTCTGTGATAGAGTAGAATTAGATAATGAGAAATGAGTGATCTAATGAGTACATGAAAGAAACTGTTGGAAAGACCATATTTACTACGGAATTCAAAAAGAAATCCAAGTTATGTACAAGAGTGCCTATTGACAGGATGAGTTTGCATGTCTTCGTGTTATAGAATATACCAGTTCTACATAACAATTATAGGCCTAAAACAAGGTTATTTTCCCTTTCTTGACCAACAATACTTGTATATGTACAGATGTAAATGGTCCAACTTGAGAGGGAGCATTACAAAATATACCAGTTGTACATACATGTTACATGTCATAGACCTAAATCAAACTTCTTTCTTTTTCTAGATTAGCCATATATAGATATAATTTCTCTTGAATAGATTTCAAATTATTCTCTCATTTCTCTGTTCACACTTAGTAACTGATTTAGACATTTACACATCATAATCATGTAAGCATCCTCATATAATCACTTACCTATTCATTTATATTATTGATTACAGATTTATTAATATATTATAGAGATAAGGTGCAAAAATAACCTAACATAGACATCAATGAGCAATATTACCCCTAATGTCAAAAATAGCACAATAATGCGTAAGGTTAACAAGTTTGGCCAATTTTTTACATTCCTAACAGCTTTCTTTACACAGTTATAATTTCTATTTTCCCATTCCATCCTTTTTCCATGTCATGGACCAAGCTCGTTCTCTTTTTTTCTCTTAACATTTTTGCATCTAGATAATCCATGAGATTAGAAACTTGCGAGGCATTTGGTATTTGAGGGGGATAGTGATAGGGATAAAGATTGAAATAGAGATAAGAATAAATGATTGGGATATGGATAAAAATAAGATGCTGGAATTTATTATCTCATGTTTGTTATGTGGGATATGGATAAAGATAAAATAATGCAGTTTACTATATTATCCTTATCCAATTTTAAATACATTAAATCGAACTATCTTCAGGGATAACTTAGTCTTTTTCATCTAACTCTTCTTATCCCAGATCTAATATCAACCCCCTGGTATAAGTTTGATGAGATAAAATCTTTATCTCACTCATTATCTCACCCTCTGTCTCATAAACAAACAAGAGATAACTTATTTTAATTTTTTTTATCTCTATCCCTATACCTTTATCCCCTCGAACAAACGACTCGTTGGTCCATTTGATTGTGGCATCACATTAGATCTGGGAATAAAGAAGCTTAATTATCAATTTTCTACCAAACAAAAAAAAATGCAAGAATCTCGAATAACAAAAACCCTAACCCGATTCTCCCCGAATTCCACTTCAATCTCACTTTGATTACATCTACAACATCAATCTATCTAACCCTCAAACAAAAATTATGAAATCGGTAAAATCCTTTTTTTTGTTTACTGCATGCTGATTCTTCCTCTACTGTCATTCCTACTAATCAGAGATCCTCCATTCTCTTCAATAAGTTAGGTGCCAAACCAAGCGAAATGTCAATCTCTACCTTCAATTAATTCCAAAAGTAAGTTGGAAGTTGGGCGGAAGCACTTAAAATTGAGTTGCATAATTCATTTTTCTCAATTGCAAATTTATTTGAGATTCTTGCTTTTTTTTGTATCAAGATTCTTGCGATTTTCTTTAAAAATAAGGGATTCTTGTTATTTTTCTTCTTCAGTAACGTGATACGTCAATGGCATGGTAGGCAGATGAATTAAAAATGTAATTGTGTAAAAGCATCTGGTAATTATGTCCAAAATTGATCGAGGTTGTCAACCTTAAGCTCTTAATTGTGTTATTTTTCACGTTAGGGGTAATATTGCTCATTACTGTCTAAGTTAGGGGGCATTTATGCACCTTATTCCTATATTATAGAACTGAATGTCTTCAATTCGGTTGTCTTTCACTAATCATTTTGGTCTGGTCTGTCTTCTTCAGTCTGTTCTACTTTTGGTTTCTTTGTTTAGGTTAGGTTTTTGAACTGAACCAACAGATACTCACCCCACATTACTTGATGAGTTGTATAGTTTGCAAGTGACCTTGAAAAGGATTATAAGTTTTAGGATTATTGTGTGTGTAGTTGATAGGGGTCAAAACCCCCCTATATTTTAGTACGGTTTTAAGGATTATTTTGTATACTTTATTATATTTTTATTTACTTTAATAGCAATTTATTATTGTTTTGTCAATTTTAGGTTTTTAAATTACTTTTTAGTTTTTTATTAAATATTCCTAACTTTTGTCAAGTATTTTGTCACTTTTAGTAAATTAATCTATATATGTTATTTTGAGTTTTATCTGTATCCAAAATTAAGAAATTAACCTACCAAAAATAAATCAAATTTGACTTGGTAATTAAAAAGGATTTTTGCTAGGATAATTAATTAATTTTGGGTGAATTATCTAAATAATATTTTATGAGATTATGTGCAGATTTTTAGAGATAAATGTGGAGATTTTTAAGGATCAGAATCAGGACCTACCCAAGAGTTCAAATTCAAATAAAGTTCTTGCAGAATATTTTGACAGATTTTTAGTGATTATCTTTGAACTTTTTGTATTAAAATAATTGGATTTTCCATCCCCAAAAATTAATTAGTTTTAGATAATATTTGAAGAATTAGTCTTTCATTAGAAATAGATTTTATTAATTAGTCTTTCATTAGGAATAACTTTTTATTAATTAGTCTTTCATTAGGAATAGATTTTAGTTTTTCATTATAAATAGTTCCATTTATTAGGAATAATCAGTTTTGTAAAGTTAGTCAGTTTGTAATTATTTTAGAGGGAGTTTTTGTAATCCTTTTTCATCAATAAATTTTTAGTTTTAAGTTTTAGTTCTTAAAATTTTCGTCTTTGTAAAAACCCTAACTTCCCCCTTGAAGAATCCTCTCCATCTCCTCTATTGAAGAACGCTCAAGCTCCACTCCTCAAGGGTAATTCAAGATTCCCTCCTTAAGTCATAGGAAGACGTTTGTAATGGTAGACAGGTTCCCTAAAAGGGATTTTCTTACACTTTTACATCTTGTTTATCTCTTGATCCAGTCTATGAATCCTAGGCTCATTGTATTTTTGTGACAATTTCTCCATCTTTAATATTAATTCAAGTTTCTTATTTGTTCAATTGTTTGTATGATTTAATCTTTATCTCACGCTTTGCTTAATTGGTTTAACTAATTCATAAGTCCAAATATATAGTTGGCACATATTGCGAGCTGAATCTGACCTAGTCAGAGCCTGTAGGATTGACGACCTTGCAGAAGATTAAGCCCAAATTACTAAGTCTTAGAGCTAGTTTCGGCTTTACAAGGGAATCACGCATTAGGAACCACAGTAGGATAAGTAGGGTTAATCGCCTTAGGCTAAAGCGACTTAGATTAGGTTATCAATTGATTAGCAAATTAGGTTGGATTCAATATTATCATATCATTCCATCTCCCTTCAGGTAATTGCATAGTTGAAAGATCACTTAAGAATAGAATAACTTAATTAGGAGTAGCTTAATTTAATTAAACTCAATCTCAAACCCCCCAAAGCCTAGATAACATTAGAAGCTGAGTAGCTCGATACTTGCAGGAATAAATCTTGTGGATTCGATACATGGACTTGTCCAAATTTTATTACTTGATAACGACGAGGTACACTTATCCCTTAGTGAGTCTCAACCGAGGCGCATCAGTAGTCTATGTAACATGGAAATGGAAACTGGGAAACGATACTTTAAAAAAATATAGGAAACCAAAACGTTGGGAAAATGTGTAAATAATGGATATATCTATATATTTCTAAAATTATAAGAATTTGTGTTTAATTCATATACACACATTAAAAAAAAGGGAAAAGTACAAAAATAAACATTGTGGTTACACCTGTTTTCGATCGGCACCATGTGGTTTAAAAATTTACAAAATGGTACATTGAGGTTCATTCTGTTAGCAAACACATACCAAATTGACTAACGGTGCTAAAAGTCAAAGTGAAAAGAGTTAATTTAGTCCTTATATTTATTTATTTTATAAATTAACCCCCTTATTATCCAATCATCACAAACAAACCCAAAAATAAATCCAAGTTATATACAAAAGTGCCTATTAACAAGATGAATTTGCATGTCTTGGTGTTACAGAATATACCAGTTCTACATAGCAATTATAGGCCTAAAACAAGGTTATTTTTTCTTTTCTTGATCAACAATACTTGTATATATGTATAGAAGTAAATGGTCCAAATTGAGAGGGAGAATTACAGAATATACCAGTTGTACATACCTGTTACATGTTATAGACCTAAATCAAGTTTCTTTCCTTTTCTAGATTAGCCATATATAGATGTAATTTCTCTTGAATAGATTTCTAATTATTCTCTCATATCTAACTAGTAAGTTGCAGAGCATAAAGGACTTCAAGCGAAATTGGTTATGGGTGAAGGGTAATCCCGTAATTCCGGATGGCATCTACACCGATGGTTTTCATTGTCAAACCATTTGGAACGAAGATCCCATCATCCGGACACATAAACCCAACATGAATAAAATAAGTTTATTAAGATACAAATTATAACAAATCATGCGTCAGAAACAAGCTAGTTATGCAAATGGAGAAAATCAAGGACTGTTCCGTGATCCGCCATGGCTGCAGTTGCACATGAAAACAAATAAATGATATTAGTAAAAGTAAACTTGCCATTTACTTGCAAATTCTGTTTCCTATCATGGTCAAACCCAACTCTATATTAAACCACGTTATTTCGGGTTTCCTCCATTTATTTCCAGAGACACTCCACGAACGACTGCCAGATCTAGAGTCAGTTTCTTCTCTCATTTTCTCTCTTCATTTTACTTTTCGGATGTTTATAAAATCCATACATTTGTTGTGTTTTGTTTGGTTGCCGGGAAAATGCAGGTACGTGTTTTTTCTTTTTCTTTTTCCTTTTCTTTTCAGTCTAGTGGTATAAAACCTCCATTCTCTGATCGTGTCATTTGTTTTTACGTGTTTTAGTGTTCTAGTTTGAATTATTAAAGATTTTTCGGAGTTGTGTGCAGGTTTTGATAATGACAGAAAGGGTTTGAATTATTAAAGCTTATTAGGTAAAATAATGATAGAAAGGGTATGAATTAGTGAATTTTGAATTGGTTTAACTATGCTGAGTAGGTTATGATTATGCAAAACTGACATAATTGGATATGGTAGATGGTGAATTTGCTATATTAATAGTATAATGTGGATACTTTTGGTGGTTGAGGTTGACAATTTCTTAAACATATATAATCTCTTATTTTGTTAATGATTTGCAATTTGTTACTTTTGTTCAGTTCTGCTTATGGTGCGTTTGATTAGGGGGTTTCAAGTGGAAAGGGTAAGGTGTGTGGGTTCAAATACAATCACAACATAATCAGGATATGCAGGTAATATTTGTTTGGGCGACAAATCATTTTACGGTGGAAAGAGGAGCTGGTGTCGTCAAATGGGTTAGCAAAGAGTTGGAGAATATGAATGAACCACAGCACGCGAAGAAAAGAAAGAAAAACAAAGCTCTTGCTGATTTTATTATTGACGATGATGTTGTAGAATAAATCTTGTATATCATGTTGCTCCTGTATCTTTTTGTTGATCACTTATTTTCAGTTGTGTACTCGTGTATTCTATTTTTTCAATTGTGTTTTGATGTATTCTATTTTTCAGCTTTTCTTGAAGTAATTCAGTTTTAAACATCTCCTTAAACTTAATTGTCTGTACTGTGGTTTTTTTGCTGCTTTACATTTAATATTCACACCTATTTACTTCTTAGTTTTCATTATTCATAGTCCTACTAAGATACAGTGGTAAGTTTAATCTATTTATTCTTGTGATGAATCATTATGAGGTACTAGAAGATCTGAATTAAGAACTGATTTTAAAGTTTTAATAACTTCATCTTGTTTAATGCAGATATGGTGGTGCAAAGTCAAGTAAAGCTATCAAAGAAGAGCATCAGGGTTGGACTTACAAAGTCTTTTAACCCTTACAATGAGCTTCAACGCATTCGGGAAAGTAAAATCTACATAGGTGATATTGGCAACGCAAATATGGTGGGACTAGGTCAAGCTAAGATAATAAGGAAGACGACTGAAGGTGGAAACATAAATCATGTGAGCTCTATTCACAATGAGCCTTTACAAAATAGGGAATGTAATATTGGTATAAGTGATATTGGCAATGCAAATACAGTGGGATAAGGTCAAGCTAAGATCACAAGAAAGACGACTGAAGGTGAAAAAAAGAAATCATGGCAATTATATCCATAATGAGCCTTTACGCATTGGGGAAGGTAATGTTGATTTGAGTGATATTCGCAAGAAAAAAATGGTGCGACAAACTCAAGCTAAGATAGTAAAGAACAATAGAGCTGGATCAGGAACCCCTCTAAACTCTATGCACAATGAGCCTATACGCATTGGGGAAGGTGATATTGATATGACGATATTGGCTCTAGTACCCATAGTCCTGCATATGAAGAAAATGCATACAATGATCCAATGCAACCTTCAAATAATCAAGGTATATGTCTTATATTTTGCTTTTATTTTCTGTATTAATTCTCTTCTTTGTACACAACTCAATTGGTCATATATGTATTTACTTAGCCATTACATGCACATGCCTGTATATTGTTTTTAATTTCTCATTTATTTTAATTTTATTTTTTTTATTTGCACACTACGTAGTTGGTCATATATGTATTTACAAAGTCCAACAAATTCAGAAATTATTCCCTTTTTTGTTTGCACAAGACTCAATTGGTCTTATATGCCTTTGTTCACATAACCATTATATGTACACGTCTTGTATATTGTTTTGTTTTCTGCTTTGCACACAACTCAGCTAGTCAATATGCGTGTATAGAGCCTTATAATGTTGTTTTCAGCAGTAAATACAAAGTTATTCTATGACTGAGTTACATGATGAATTTTGGGTAAATTTGAAGTAAAAATCTGGTATTCCATTATGGAATTCATGAGTGCTCTGCCTCGATTAAATTTGTTCATTACATGGCAGTATTCTAGTTGTAGTTCGTTTACAAAATTTTGGTATCGTATGAGATGATTGAATGGAGAGTATGACATTTTAACCAATGCATATTATTTATCTTGCTATGGTATATGATGTTATTAGTTAAATGTTACTCATGCTTAGCTCACCAAAATATTTTCTTTATTTACTAGCATTTAAAAGTTATATGAATGCATATATCATTGCTGATGGTATCTTATTAGAATATGTACATCACTTCCTTTTTTGCTAATCAATTTATCAAATGATGTATAAGGGGGGAATAAACGAAAATGTGTAAGTAAGCTTGTAAGTAGACTTCAAACAGTTTTAAGCTCTCATGAAGCAGCATATCCACCTCATATTGAAGTCAACATAGCAGAAGAAAATCAACCTCGAAAAGTCAGAACTCAGTATTTGCATGAAAATAGGCGAACAAGAGATGTAACCCAAGAAAATCATCTAAACAGTTCTCAAGGTAAGTAAGATATCATTTGTTCATTGTTTTTTTTTTCTGCAATAGTTTGTAACAATCTACTTTAAATCTAGATTTTGTGGTCGTATCATAATAGCCTCTGCCACAAGTGCTAAAAGAAAAAAAGGGCCAGAGAGGAAAGTATAAAAACTTAGCACTTGAAAAGAAGACTATGGGTGGTCAATATAAACTTGATATTGAAATACCTGATTTCGTTCTCCAAGCTGTGGGGGAAATGTCAGGTCAATGGTAAACTTTTGTGGTTATGTTGTCAGAACAAATGCTCCAATGAATGCAAAAGATTGGTCTGATGTCTCTACTAAATATGGTCAGTCAATGTGGTTTGCAAGTGAAGGTATATTTTAAGAATTTAATGCAAGTTATTACATTAACTTTCCAGAGTTTATTAGTTTGTTCTTAATAAGATGTTATAGTTATAACATTAGCCTAAAAATATACAGAACAAGTTTGACATCAAAGATTCTTGTCACAACTACTTCGACTTCAAGCTTTTATAGCGGATGTGATGAAGCGCTTGTACCGATATTGGAAGTGTCGTTTGCATATTTATTACAAAGAATGTGGAAATACATATGAGGAGCGGTTTGAAAATCCTCCTACAAATTTGCCACCTGTAACTGGAGAGCTTGTTGTGCTGTATTTAATTCAGATAAGTTTAAGGTGAGCTCTCAATAACTCTATCCTATCATATTTGGTTATATTACTGGTTTAAAAAACAAGTAAGATAATACATTCCTTAATCTACAGATGTAGCAAAGAAGTGAGAGAAATAGCCAGAATCGTAAGTCAAATAAATGGTATAAACACACCACGGGAAACTTGTCCTATGCTGAGGTGGAGCATATATTGGTAAGAAGTACAATGTAATAGGTAATGTTAAATAGATGAATGGATACTAACACAAGCTAGTATTGGATTTAGGCTAAAGCAAATGATGGTGTGCTTCCTCCCACGGATGTGCTATGGTTGGCTGAACATACACATACAAATGGTTAAGGAGTGCTAGAATGGGTTAATGATAATCGTTCTAAGGAAATACATGTGAGTTAATATCTTCCCCTAATGGTTGCTGCTCTTGAATCTTTTTCTATCAAAGTTAAATGAATGTTGAAAAACTTAACTAAATGAAACTTTTTCAGACATAACTCCATCAACTTGTGCAAGAAAAGGATAAAGAACCTGAAGGGGATGAAACCCGTCCTTAAACACAAGAAGAAATGTTGCTTCATGTACTTGGCCCAAGATCTAGCTACACTCGAGGCAGAGGCAGTGGGTATGGAGGCTCAATTAAAGCAAAATTGCAGCAAGAACAACAACAGAACATACATAAGCAACAAGATCAGATTACTCATCTACAAAGTGAGATAGAAGGAAGTCAAAATCAGATTGCTCATCTACAAAGTGAGCTAGATGAAAGTAAGAAGCAAATGGAAGAATATAAACTACAACAAACAAGCAATATGGCAGATATGGAGAAGCGTCTTATGCAGATGATAAAAAAACAACACTAGGTACGGTGAACAACTTCAAATCCCTTTGCATAGATTAATTAATATTTTCTACTTTTGTCATCTATTCAACAAAAGATGGAATTGATGTTGCTACGTGCTTATCAATTATTTGGTCTTAATTTTTTTGAGTTATTACAATATATTCATGTTTCTAATATGCTTTAAGATCTAACAAACAAATTGTCAATTTTTTCACATTATCACACTAGAAATTGGTGCATTGATATCGTTTAAGTACAAACACATTGTCTAATATTTAAGCTGTGTGGTAAATTGATTTATATCAGTCTTTCAAGCATGTAGGATTTACTATACATGTATCTACTATGATAAAAGTTCACTGCTACCTAGTTTCCTTGCTTTTTGAGTCTAGTATTGTTTTTCTATGGCTTTTCACCCAGGACTTGTATTTGTGTTCAATAAATTTGGTGATGTGGTTAATGCTATAATGGATAATCAGTCCAAAGTCAATTTAGATTGGCTTTAAGACAATGCTTTATGTTCTTATTTACAAATTGAAAAACAAATATTGAATTTTTTATTCTTGCAACTTGGCATAACAGTAACAGCTAGTGGTATATTGAGAATCACTGTAATATTTACCTAAAAGATATACTTGCTACACAAATCAATGTTATGTTTAATGTACGAGTAACATCCACCACTCTAAATTCTAATACAATATTCTGATATTTTAATTTGAGATATTTAGCATTACGACTTTGTACCATATTAAGGCAAACTATGCGATGCCTCATTTAAAGTGTTTATTATTTTAATCATGATTAGTATTTGCTTTTATGTTAGTCTGGGATATTTTATTTTAATTTGTCATGGCCCTATTTCTATACATAATTCATATTGTAGTTTGTTTCTTTTTCTTATTTAGGTCGGAGTTTTGATTATGATAGTGTTGATGAATGAAAGTGAAGCATAAAGAGGAATCCATGCTTGAGAATAGACCACATTTTGTATAGCTAACTGTCTATGGTTATAATTTTTTGTGAAATTCATACTCAAGATTTTTGCCATCTTTGATAGACTTTGGACCATGTGATGGTGATTCATTAAGTTAGTTTTTGATGTAATTAGATAAACTGATTTTGTAAAGAAGAATATACGTTGACTTGGTAACTAATTATGACTATTAAGCTATTTATTATAAATTAGATTCCAATTTAGTTGTGTTATATTATATTATATTATATATATAATTTACAAAATAAAAAAAGCAATAATATGTATATGTATTCAGGTATTAGTTTGTTTGGCAACAATAAGTTGTGACAACATATGTTGGTGAACTACAACAACATATATGGCAACGAGAAAATTTGTAGCTAAACATTAACTTATGTGGCAACGTTAACTCTTGTTGCGACAAAATAAAATATATAGCAATGATAAATATCGTTGCTAAACGTTAAACTATATAGCAATGACATATGTCGTTGCTAAATTTTAACAATTATACCAACGATGGAATTTGTTGCTGAACTAAAAATATATATAGCAACGCGAAATGCCGTTGCAAAAGATATATTTCATCTACTCGGATATGTTACAGATTTGGCAATGTAAAACGTTTCGCAACAATGATGTTGTTGCCGAATATATATATTTGGCAACAACACTTATGTTGTTGCAAAAAGCTTCGGCAACAGACATACTCATAAAGACGCGTTGTCGTTGCAAAAAATGCATTGTCGTTGCAAAATATGTTTTTAGCAATGACAATTTGCGTTGCCAAAAAATAATTTTCTTATAGGAGCAAGCATTGAATAATTTTGTATTTCCAGCATCATTATTTAAATATGAATGAACTACATTTTCAGCATTATTAGTTAAATATGATTGTAGCGTACATGATTTTGCAAGTGTTGCAGCAGTTTCATTTTTTCATGCTTGCTGTGAATATGAAATAATTTGTGTCTAGCTAGGTAGTTCTTAGTTTCTTTGACTCACTATTTTTGTATTGAGAGTCTGTGATAGAGTAGAATTAGATAATGAGAAATGAGTGATCTAATGAGTATATGAAAGAAACTGTTGGAAAGACCATATTTACTACGGAATTCAAAAAGAAATCCAAGTTATATACAAGAGTGCCTATTGACAGGGTGAGTTTGCATGTCTTCGTGTTATATAATATACCAGTTCTACATAACAATTATAGGCCTAAAATAAGGTTATTTTCCCTTTCTTGACCAATAATACTTGTATATGTACAAATGTAAATGGTCCAACTTGAGAGGGAACATTACAAAATATACTAGTTGTACATACCTGTTACATGTCATAGACCTAAATCAAGTTTCTTTCTTTTTCTATATTAGCCATATATAGATATAATTTCTTTTAAATAGATTCCAAATTATTCTCTAATTTCTCTGTTCACACTTGGTAACTGATTTAGACATTTACACATCATAATCATGTAAGCATCCTCTTATAATCACTTACCTATTCATTTATATTATTGATTATAGATTTATTAATATATTATAAAGATAAGGTGCAAAAATAACCTAACATAGACATCAAGGAGCAATATTACCCCTAATGTCAAAAATAGCACAATTAATGCCTAAGTTTAACAAGTTGGGCCAATTTTTTACATTGCTAACAGCTTTCTTTACACAGTTATAATTTCCGTTTTCCCATTCCATCCTTATTCCATGTCATGGACCAAACTTGTTCTCTTTTTTTCTCTTAACATTTTTGCATCCAGACAATCCATGAGATTAGAAACTTGCGAGGCATTTGGTATTTGAGGGGGATAGTGATAGGGATAAAGATTAAAATAGAGATAAGGATAAATGATTGGGATATGGATAAAAATAAGATGTTGGAATTTATTATCTCATGTTTGTTACGTGGGATATGGATAAAGATAAAATAATGCAGTTTACTATATTATCCTTATCCAATTTTAAATACATTAAATCGAACTATCTTCAGGGATAACTTAGTCTTTTTCATCTAACTCTTCTTATCCCAGATCTAATACCAACCCCCTAGGTATAAGTTTGATGAGATAAAATCTTTATCCCACTCATTATCTCACCTTCTGTCTCATAAACAAACAAGAGATAACTTATTTTAAATTTGTTTTTATCTCTATCCCTATACCTTTATCCCCTCGAACAAACGACCCGTTGGTCCATTTGATTGTGGCATCACATTAGATCTGGGAATAAAGAAGCTTAATTATCAATTTTCTACCAAACAAAAAAAAATGCAAGAATCTCGAATAACAAAAACCCTAACCAAATTCTCCCCGAATTCCACTTCAATCTCACTTTGATTTCATCTACAACATCAATCTATCTAACCCTCAAACAAAAGTTATGAAATCGGTAAAATCCATTTTTTTGTTTACTGCATGCTGATTCTTCCTCTACTGTTATTCCTACTAATCAGAGATCCTCCATTCTCTTCAATAAGCTAGGTGCCAAACCAAGCGAAATGTCAATCTCTACCTTCAATTAATTCCAAAAGTAAGTTGGAAGTTGGGCGGAAGCACTTAAAATTGAGTTGCATAATTCCTTTTTCTCAATTGCAAATTTATCTGAGATTCTTGCTTTTTTTTGTATCAAGATTCTTGCGATTTTCTTAAAAAATAAGGGATTCTTGTTATTTTTCTTCTTCAGTAACGTGATACGTCAATGGCATGGTAGGCAGATGAATTAAAAATGTAACTGTGTAAAAGCATCTGGTAATTATGTCCAAAATTGATCAAAGTTGTCAACCTTAAGCTCTTAATTGTGTTATTTTTCACGTTAGGGGTAATATTGCTCATTACTGTCTAAGTTATGGGGCATTTATGCACCTTATTCCTATATTATAGAACTGAATGTCTTCAATTCGGTTGTCTTTCACTAATTATTTTGGTCTGGTCTGTCTTCTTCAGTCTGTTCTACTTTTGGTTTCTTTGTTTAGGTTAGGTTTTTGAACTGAACCAACAGATACTCACCCCACATTACTTGATGAGTTGTATAGTTTGCAAGTGACCTTGAAAAGGTGGAGATTTTTAAGGATCAGAATCAGGACTCACTCAAGAGTTCAAATTCAGATAAAGTTCTTGTAGAATATTTTGACAGATATTTAGGGATTATCTTTGGACTTTTTGTATTTAAATAATTGGATTTTCCATCCCCAAAGATTAATTAGTTTTAGATAATGTTTGAAGAATTAGTCTTTCATTAGAAATAGGTTTTATTAATTAGTCTTTCATTAGGAATGACTTTTTATTAATTAGTCTTTCATTAGGAATAGATTTTAGTTTTTCATTATAAATAGTTCCATTTATTAGGAATAATCAGTTTTGTAAAGTTAGTCAGTTTGTAATTATTTTAGAGAGAGTTTTTGTAATCCATTTTTCATCAATCAATTTTTAGTTTTTAGTTTTAGTTCTTAAAATTTTCGTCTTTGTAAAAACACTAGCTTCCCCCTTGAAGAATCCTCTCCATCTCCTCCATTGAAGAACGCTCAAGCTCCGCTCCTCGAGGATTATTTAAGGTTCCCTCATTAAGTCATAGGAAGACGTCTGTAATGGTAGACAGGTTCCCTTCTTACACTTTTACATCTTTTTTATCTCTTGATCCAGTCTATGAATCCTAGGCTCATTGTATTTTTGTGACAATTTCTCCATCTTTAATATTAATTCAAGTTTCTTATTTGTTCAATTGTTTGTATGATTTAATCTTTATCTCACGCTTTGCTTAATTGGTTTAACTAATTCATAAGTCCAAATATATAGTTGGCACATATTGCGAGCTGAATCTGACCTAGTCAGAGCCTGTAGGATTGACGACCTTCCGAAAGATTAAGCACAAATTACTGAGTCTTAGAGCTAGTTTTGGCTTTACAAGGGAATCACGCATTAGGAACCACAGTAGGATAAGTAGGGTTAATAGCCTTAGGCTAAAGCGACTTAGATTAGGTTATCAATTGATTAGCAAATTAGATTGGATTCAATATTATCGTATCATTCCATCTCCCTTCAGGTAATTGCTTAGTTGAAAGATCACTTAGGAATATAATAACTTAATTAGGAGTAGCTTAATTTAATCAAACTCAATCTCAGACCCATAACATTAGAAGCTGCGTAACTCGATACTTGCAAGAGTAAATCTTGTGGATTCGATACCTGGACTTGTCCAAATTTCATTACTTGATAACGACGGGGTACACTTATCCGTTAGTGAGTCTCAACCGAGGCGCATCAGTAGTCTATGTAACATGGAAATGGAAACTGGGAAACGATACTTTAAAAAATATATAGGAAACCAAAACGTTGGGAAAATGTGTAAATAATGGATATATCTATATATTTCTAAAATTATAAGAATTTATGTTTAATTCATATACACACATTAAAAAAAGGGAAAAGTACAAAAATAAACCTTGTGGTTACACGTGTTTTCGATTGGCATCATGTGATTTAAAAATTTACAAAATGGTACATTGAGGTTCATTCCGTTAGCAAACACATACCAAATTGACTAACGGTGTTAAAAGTCAAAGAGAAAAGAGTTAATTTAGTCCTTATATTTATTTATTTTATAAATTAACCCCCTTATTATCCAATCATCACAAACAACCCCAAAAATAAATCCAAGTTATATACAAAAGTGCCTATTAACAAGATGAGTTTGCATGTCTTGGTGTTACAGAATATACCAGTTCTACATAGCAATTATAGGCCTAAAACAAGGTTATTTCCTTTTCTTGATCAACAATACTTGTATATGTATAGAAGTAAATGGTCCAACTTGAGAGGGAGAATTACAGAATATACCAGTTGTACATACCTGTTACATGTTATAGACCTAAATCAAGTTTCTTTCCTTTTCTAGATTAGCCATATATAGATGTAATTTCTCTTGAATAGATTTCTAATTATTCTTTCATTTTGACTAGTAAGTTGTATAGCATAAAGGACTTCAAGCGAAATTGGTTATGGGTGAAGGGTAATCCCGTAATTCCGGATGGCATCTACACCGATGGTTTTCATTGTCAAACCATTTGGAACGAAGATCCCATCATCCGGACACATAAACCCAACATGAATAAAATAAGTTTATTAAAATATAAATTATAACAAATCATGCGTCAGAAACAAGCTAGTTATGCAAATGGAGAAAATCAAGGACTGTTCTGTGATCCGCCATAGCTGCAGTTGCACATGAAAACAAATAAATGATATTAGTAAGAGTAAACTTGCCATTTACTTGCAAATTTTGTTTCCTATCATGGTCAAACCCAACTCTATATTAAACCACGTTATTTCGGGTTTCCTCCATTCATTGCTAGAGACACTCCACAAATGACTGCCAGATCTAGAGTCAGTTTCTTCTCTCATTTTCTCTCTTCATTTTACTTTTCGGATGTTTATAAAATCCATACATTTTTAATGTTTTGTTTGGTTGCCGGGAAAATTCAGGTACGTGTTTTTTCTTTTTCTTTTTCCTTTTCTTTTCAGTCTAGTGGTATAAAACCTCCATTCTCTGAGCGTGTCATTTTTTTTACGAGTTTTAGTGTTCTGGTTTGAATTATTAAAGATTTTTCGGAGTTGTGTGCAGGTTTTCATAATGACAGAAAGGGTTTGAATTATTAAAGCTTATTAGGTAAAATAATGACAGAAAGGGTATGAATTAGTGAATTTTGAATTGATTGAACTATGCTGAGTAGGTTATGCTTATGCAAAACTGAAATAATTGGATATGGTAGATGGTGAATTTGCTATATTAACAGTATAATGTGGATACTTTTGGTGGTTGAGGTTGAAAATTTCTTAAACATGTATAATCTCTTATTTTGTTAATGATTTGTAATTTGTTACTTTTGTTCAGTTCTGCTTAGAGTGCGTTTGATTAGGGGGTTTCAGGTGGAAAGGGTAAGGGATTGGGGATGTTAACTAAAAGTGGGTAAATAGTGCATCTTCTTCTCCTCATATTTTTTGCATTGTCTCAACTCTCACTTGCAGTCCAGCTTCTCATCTGGAAGCAGACACACAACAGACCATCTCTCACGAGTCTCAACAATCTCACCCATCTCTCTCGGTTGGGAATTGATAGTAGGTGGGCCGCCAAATCATATAAATCTAATTGATGTTAGTTAATTTAATCGTTATGTTTTCAATTATAACTTTAGGATTCCTTGATAAGAATTTTGCTTTCTCTTGGCTTCTCATGCCCTTTCTATGAATGTACTGGTTGACTGGTTGAGATTTGAGAATGGGAATAGCTGGTTGAATAGTTCTGATAACTTTGTTGATTGAGAATAACTTGTTAAATGAAAGAATTGGGTATGAAGTAATTGGTTGGATTTTCAATGAACTTTGTTATGCATTTGTTAATTAAGACAATATAACTGTTAAAGTAATTGTCTAACTACTAGGAACAAGCATTGAATGAAGCTGTATTTCCAGCATCATTATTTAAATATGAATGAACTGTATTTCAGCATTATTAGTTAAATATGATTGTATTGTAGAGGATTTTGCCAGTGTTGCATCATATTTTCATGCTTTCTGTGAATATGAAATAATTTGTGTCTAGCTATGTAGTCATTAGTTCCTTTGACTCAATGTTTTTGTATTGAGAGTCTATGACAGAGTAGAATTAGATAATGGGAAATGAGTGATCTGATCAGTGTATGAAGATAACTGTTGGAAAGACCATATTTACTACTAAATTCCAAAAGAAATCCAAGTTATATACAAAAGTGCCTATTGACAAGATGAGTTTGCATGTCTTGGTGTTATAGAATATACCAGTTCTACATAGAAATTATAGGCCTAAAACAAGGTTATGGGTGAAGGGTAATCCCACCATTCCGGATGTCATCTACACCGATGGTTTTCATTGTCAAACGATTCGGAACGAAGATCCCATCATTCAGACATATAAAAGCTTGAACAAGAACTGGCGGACAAAAAGGATGCTGATCGTGAAGTTTAAGTATTATGTCCAATGGAATTACAACAAGATGTTGAAGACATGGGTGTTAAAAAACCGAACCGGATCGAAATAACCGATCGAACCGGTGCATTTCGGGTTTTTGGTTCGGTATTTTGGTCTATTAGGTTCGGTTTCGGTTTTGCTTTTTTTAATATTTCGGTAATTTCGGTCGGTTTAGTTTTTGAATCAAAATTACCGAACTAACCAAACCGACCGATATGAATGAAGTAATTAGAAATTAGATCTATTGTTATTAGAATTTATACCTCTCGTTTACTGTTATAAGTTAGCTTAGAGTTACAATTGTGACTTATAATATATTTAAGGCTTTTTGTTAAGCATGACATTTCAATATACGTATAATCAGTAATGTATTGCATATAATTAAATTCCCAACAACAATTAAATTTCCAGCAACATCAATGTTTGATGCATAATCAACAACATCATGGTTGCATATAAGTAAATGATTGTTACCTATAAATAAATGCCCAAGAACTTGAAAACATTAAAATTAAAAAAAGAAAAATGGTTGCATTTAAAATACCCAGCAACATCATTGTATTAGTAAGTAAAAAAATATTGTTAATGAAATTTGTTAATGTTAATGAAAACCGAATAACCGAATCGAACTGACCGAATTATTTCGGTTCGGTTAGGTTCGGTTTTTATTATTATTCGGTTAGGTTCGATTTTTATTTTTAGAGTTATTCGGTTTTCGGTTATATCGGTTCGGTTCGGTTTTCAAATCGAACCAACCGATGAACACCCCTAGTTGAAGATGGTCCGGGAGAGCGTCTCGCTGACCCTTCGTAACCATAAGGGGAAAGTCCATAGAGATACTAAGGGCTACCGAATTTCATTTTAAAAAGCATAATAATAACTATAGGGAGACTTATTAAGTGGACACACTTCTTTTTCTAAAATTAATTCACAAATCCTAATAAAATATCAAAATTATATCGCAAAAACGAACGATTAGAATCAAAAGACATGAATTCGGCTTAATAATTTCTTTTTTCAAGCAGAGATTAACGCCTTACCACTCGGACCAACCCTCATTAGCCAATTGACAGCAAATTAACATCATAACATGAAATTCACAAAAATTAATAAACACAACATGAATAAAATAAGTTTATTAATATACAAATTATACAAATCATGCTTCAGCCACATGGTGTCATTTCCTTCGTCATCCGTGCGTTCCTCCTGCACATTCGTTGGTCGCATGGCATGCCTATCTCGGCTATTTGCCTACTCACGACAAGCTAAGATTACGTGGATGTTTTATTATCTCACGCTGCAGCTTATGTTTGTTTGATGTGGAATCAATTGATCATCTTTTCGTCTCATGCCCGTTTGCTAAAATTATCTGGCAAGGTATTAGCTCGTTGTTTGGACGCCGGATCAACACAAGCTCGACACTTAAATCTCTCATAGGTGATGCCATTGTTCAGCGCTTTAGCTCTCAAATTTATGAATTATGGGCAGCTGCAATTGGAAATTCTATTTGGGCGTTGTGGATTACTCGGAATAGATGCATTTTTGAGGATGAAAAACCGGAAACAGTAATGGTTTTAAGACGCATTTGGAGAGCCTTGAGAGAATCTTCTCATACAGGCCGGGGTACTACATGGAATTCGTTAGTGGAAACACAAATTTTGGGAGAGCTCGGGATTCCTAAAAGGCTTGCTAAAGGGCCACGAATCATCCCGGTTGTTTGGCAGCTTCCTCCGAGGGATTGGACGAAGATTAACACTGATGCCTCTGTATCGGGTTCCCTTGGACCGGCGGGGTGTGGAGGAATTTTTCGCTCAAGTACTGGTTTGTGTCTGGGAGCATTTGCTTTTCCAATCACCAGTTCGTTTGCCTTCCTTACTGAGCTGTCTGCGGCTATTCATGCTATTGATTTGGCTTACAACAAAGGTTGGCGGATGATTTGGATTGAAAGCGACTCTATGTATGTAGTGCAGATGCTGAAATCCAAATCCACATCGGTTCCTTGGGTAATTAGACAGAATTGGTTAAATTGTTTGACACAGGTTAAAGCTATGAACTGTGTTATTTCTCACATTTTCCGTGAAGGCAATCAGGTTGCTGACTCGCTTGCAAACTTTGGACGGACGGCTTCTAGTTTTACGTGGTGGGATGATATTCCGAGCTTCTGTGAATTGGCTTTTCTTCACAATAGGGGAGGGCGGTGCTCTTACCGTTTCTCTTGATCATGTTCTGTATTTTTTATTCTTCCATTCTTTTGTATTCGGATGTTTTTTTTCTTTTAATAATATTGGTTCGGGGTCTTGGGGTTGAGGTCGGGGTGCCAGCATAGCTGGGATGTCCGTCTTTGGCTCCTCCTCGATAACCAGCCTTTAATAAAAAAAACAAAAAAAAAAACAAAGCTAGTTATGCAAATGGAGAAAATCAAGGACTGGTCCGTGATCCGCCATGGCTGCACATAGAAACAAATAAACGATATTAGTAAGAGTAAACTTGCCATTCACTTGCAAATTCTGTTTCCTAACATCGTGAAACCCAACTCTATATTAAACGACATCATTTCAGGTTTCCTCTATTCATTGCCAGAGACACTTCACGAACAACTATCAGATCTAGAGTCAGTTTCTTCTCTCATATTCTCTCTTCATTTTACTTTTCGGATGTTTATAAAATCCATACATTTTTAGTGTTATGTTTGGTTGCCGGGAAAATGCGGGAACATGTTTTTTCTTTTTCTTTTTAGTCTAGTGGTATAAAACCTCCATTCTCTGAGCGTGTCATTTTTTTTATGGGTTTCAGTGTTGTGTTTTGAATTATTAAAGCTTACTCGGAGTTGTGTGCAGGTTTTGATAATGACAGAAAATGTTTGAATTATTAAAGCTTATTAGGTCAAATAATGACAGAAAGGGTATGGATTAATGAATTTTGAATTAGTTGAACTATGATGAGTAGGTTATGATTATGCAAAACTGACATAAGTGGATATGGTAGGTGGCGAATTTGCTATATTAACAGTATAATATGGATACTTTTGGCGGTTGAGGTTGAAGATTTCTTAAACATGTATAATCTCTTGTTTTGTTGATGATTTGTAATTTGTTACTTTTGTTCAGTTCTACTTAGGGTGCGTTTGATTAGGGGGTTTCAGGAGGAAAGGGTAAGGGAATGGGGATGTTAACTAAAAGTGGGTAAATAGTGCATCTTCTTATCCTCATATTTTTTGCACTGTCTCAACTCTCACTTGCAGTCCAACTCCTCATCTAGAAGCAGACACACAACAGACCATCTCTCACGAGTCTCGACAATCTCACCCCTCTGTCCCGGTTGGGAATTGATAGTAGGTGGGCTGCCAAATCATATAAATCTAATTGAGGTTAGTTAATTTAATCATTATGTTTTCAATTATAACTTTGTTGCTTGAGAATAGCTTTTTAAATGAAATAATCGGGTATGAAGTAGTTTGTTGGATTTTCGATGAACTTTGTTATGCATTTGTTAATTAAGGCACTATAACTTTTAAAGTAATTGTCTAACTACTAGGAACAAACATTGAATGAAGTTGTATTTCCAACATCATTATTTAAATATGAATGAACTGCATTTTCAGCATTATTAATTAAATAGGATTGCATCGTAGAGGATTTTGCAAGTGTTGCATCAATTTCATATTTTCATGCTAGCTGTGAATATGAAATAATTTGTGTCTAGCTATGTAGTTCTTAGTTCCTTTTACTCACTATTTTTGTATTGAGAGTCCGTGACAGAGTAGAATTAGATGATGGAAAATGAGTGATCTGATCAATATATGAAGAAAATTATTGGAAAGACCATATTTACTACTAAATTTAAAAAAAAATCCAAGTTATATTCAAGAGCGCCTATTGACAAGATGAGTTTGCATGTCTTGATGTTATAAAATATACTAGTTCTACATAGCAATTATAGGCCTAAAACATGGTTATTTTCATTTTTTTTAATCAACAATACTTTGTATATGTACAGATGTAAATGGTCCAACTTGAGAGGGAGCATTACAGAATATACCAGTTGTACATACTTTTTACATGTTATAGATCTAAATCAAGTTTCTTTCTTTTTCTAGATTAGCCATATATAGATGTAATTTCTCTTGAATAAATTTCAAATTATTCTCTAATTTCTAACTACCAAAGGGCAGAGCATAAAGAACTTTAAACGAAATTGGCTATGGGTGAAGAGTAATCTCGCCATTTCGGATGGCATCTAAACCGATGGTGTCGCACCCTGGCTTTCAATTTTCGGTTCGAGGCGTGTGGCAGGCTCGATTCGCCTTTCGTTTTTTGAAGATTTTGAATCGCCACCAATCATCACTTGAAAATGTAGATTGACTGTGCGGGCGTGATTGGTCGCCCTATCTATGTAGATTGACTCTATATTGTTTAGGTTTTGATAAGGGCGGTCTTTGGAGAGATCAAAGGTTCGTTTTTCCAGTTACGTGTGGGGAAGAGATGTGATCTCACCCGATCTCGCCCGACATATCGGTATTATTATGATATTATGTATTTGCTATTTGTTTTGCTTTAAATCATCAATATAGACGAGGCGCTCGTGGGTTTTGGGGTTATTGAATTTATATTTGTTTTAATTTGTAATTACGTATATAACATACACGTAATTATATTTATTGCATTAAAATCCAAATTTATTTTACGTATACCATATATACGCAAAATGAGAAATGTGAATTTCAATGAGGAGTATTTTAGATATATTATGAATTCGAATGATTGTTTCATATCAATTCGAATTAATTTTGTTATTTTTTATTGATTCGAAATAACATTTCGAATTTGATTTATTTTTTTATTTTGGAACTACGTGTATAACACACACATAATTTGTATTTTTATTAAATTAAAACGCAATTTAATTCGATATATGCCAAATAAAAAATGTGAATTTTAATAAGGAATATTTTAAATATATGATAAGTGATTAAATTATTGTAATTAAACTAATATATTGAAATGGTAGAAATTTTTACTGCAAACTCAATTAAACTAATTCGGATTGAACTTAGTTAACGAAAAAATGAAACAATTGTTAATACCAAAGAGACAATTACAAATAACAAATATTAACAATTAGGCTAATAAACATCAAAGTGCTCATTAGTATACAAAACTAATTAGTAATTAAATTGAAGCTTAAGGTAATAAAAAATTAAGCTAATAAAATTGAAAACTTAGTGAAAAATCTAACTAATTAATTAAATCATGTTACATATACATACTACACAAATTGATTTAACCTAAAATTAGTGTTAAACTAATTATAAACTAACAAAGTGTATCGATTACATGAATATCATAATTAAGTATAAAATTACAACTAAATCATATTATCAAACTTAATTCTTAATATGTCATTATTCTCTATATATTTATGATTTTACAATCTAATTTAAGAAATGTAGACTCAAATTCATAAATTATAAACCCTTCTAACTTATAAATTCTAATTCTTAAAATATATTAAAAATACTGATTTTATTAGTTTGACATAATAAAAAATTATGACTTGATATAATTGTAAATAGTTTTTAAAAGATGAATTTCTGTGTAATTTTCCCGCATATGTATGTGCAAAGATGAACAAAACAAATGGGCTTAGAATACTTACCTGACCTGTTTGGAGTGTAATGGGCTTCTGGGTTAGTGGGGCCTGCAGCTTTATGACCAGATCCATTTGGATTGGTTCCGGATCAAATAGATCCAAGACCCATTTAGAAAATTGAGAGTATAAATTCATCACTTTCTCGTTTAGGGTTTCATTACTCATCTCTGTATTTCATTCTGTCTCTATAGAAATACAAACCCTAACCTTGGAAGTCCCATGGGCTCCTTAGATTCAACTTTCTCCTCTTTAATCTCGACCTCCGTCTGCTTCGATTGCCGTTGTTGTCCTCTATTCGCTGGCTGCATCGTTTGCTAGTGCGACATCCTCCATGAGCGATAACGTCAGGCGGTGGACATAATAACGTTGCGGTAGGGATTTCTTGACTTTTTTCTCAGTTTCATCTTCTCTCCTTTCTTTGATATTTTTTTCTCTTGATTCTGATCCGGAATCTCTCTTTTTCAGGTTAGGATGATCATCTGATGAATGGTAAAAAGAAGGGGGGAATTTTGCGATCCTGAAAGTCGTTTCAGAGAGCTTCGGCCGGTGCTTGCTGGAATCAAATCGTCGGAAAAATGCAGTGTTCTCGGATAATGGGGTTTCTGGTGACCGGAGTGCGGAGACGGCGGTGACTCCTGAAAGGGGCAAACCGGGGACAAAAACTGAGTGTATATATATATATATATATATATTAGGTTAAATTTTTTTTTTTTTTTTTGGTAAGAAGGGAAGAAAAAAAAACAAACAAACAAAAACCTAACCCGGGATCAGTCTAGGAAGACTGACCCCAATCCTATCCTTAAGAAGAGAAGGTAACAGAAAAGAAGGAGGAACGGAAAGGGTAGAAACACCTAACATCCCCCCATGCCCAGCAGCTGCCAAGCGATCCGCCACGCGGTTTTGCTCCCTATAAATATGGGAGAAGGTAAGAGAATCGAAGGCAGGACGAAGCCTCAAGATGGCTTTAATGAGATTCTGACTCTTAAGACAAACAGCCTGTCTATCCGAAATCCTGTTGATAGCCTCCAAATTGTCAAACTCCACCGAAAGTCTTTTAACACCCATGCGAATGGCGAGTTTAATGCCAGACAAGATCCCCCAGAGCTCTGCAGTAAAGGAGGAGCCCGTACCTAAGTTATGGGTAAACCCAGCCAGCCAGGCGCCACCAGCATCCCGAAGAACTCCACCAGCAGCAATTCTGCCATTACTAAGGCAGGAGCCATCCGTATTCAACTTGACAACCCCTTCCCTGGGCTTCCTCCAACCAACTAACTGGACCTCTTTAACCGGGGAGGGGTGAACCAGGGGCTCTCCTTCAAAACTCTTTGTAATAACAGAGAGTTTTTTCGAGAAGTAAAACCGGAGGTCAGGAATAAAGACAGTCTTCTCAGCAAATAACTCTTCATTCCTCCATTTCCACATTTGGTGACAAATAATAGCGAAGAGAATAGCCCCGTGCTCTATACTGGCCAACAAATTCCCATTAACGCCTTCAGAGAACCAGTCAATATCAGAGAACCCCATAAAGGAAGGAAGGATGTGGTGAGGAAGGACCCCTTCCCAAACCTTTCTACTATTCGGGCAATCCCTCAAAGCATGGCACAAGGTTTCCACATGGCCGCTGCATCTGCTACAGGCACTAGATACAGCCAAGTGCCTTCTGTGTCTATCTGCATTCGTGAGGAGCCTGTCTTTGACTCCCAGCCATAGGAAACTCCTAATGCGGTAGGGGACTTTGAGGGCCCAAATGGACTTCCAAATTTCCAAAGGAGGATCAGCCCTATTAGGGGTAAAAGCTTCATAGGCCGATTTGCAAGAATAAGAACCATTATTAGTCAAGGCCCAGCAGTGTCTGTCCTTATCCTCCTCCTGATTACTAATCTTCACACCTCTAATATTAAGGAGGGTCTCCAGGCTAAGAAAGGAGTCGAACTTAGACCAGATCCAGTCTCCCTCCGAGTCCACCACATCAGCAATTCTCCAGGAGAGGAGATCATTCGGCGGAGGGGCGATGCACACCTCAATCAACGGTTTGTCACCAATCCAGGTGTCATACCAGAAACTAATGGATCTCCCATTACCCACCTTCAAGCCAATCCCCGTACAGAACTCAGCAAAAACAGCACTAAGCCCTTTCCAGAGGAAGGAACAGCTGACAACCCTCTCCTTCGGGCCACCAAAGATTCTATCTTTCCTATACTTGCCGCACAGAAGACGAACCCAAAGGGAGGAGGGGGATTGCCACATTCTCCAAAGAAGCTTCATTAACAGGACTTTATTATTGTCCTTAGCTTGCCTTATACCAAGACCCCCCCTGCTCTTAGGCTGGCAGGCTTCCTTCCAAGGGACCGGGTGAATCTTCCTCCCATCCCCAGACTCTCCCCACAGAAAACGCCGATTAATTTTATCAAGGTCGTTGAGGACCGGCTCAGGGAGCTTACAGGCTTGCATGATGTGATTTGGAGCAGCGCAGTTGATAGACTGGATTAAAGTAAGGCGACCTGCAAGGGAAAGAGAATTAGCTTTCCAGCTAGCACACAAACCGTTAGATTTGTCCAAAATGTCTTTAAAAGAGGCTTTGGACACCCTGTCACTATGAAGAGGGACCCCAAGGTATTTCCCAAACGATTGAGTCAGGGGAATGCCAGACATCTCACTCAGTCTTCTACACAAGCTATTATCCATATTCTTGGAACAAAGTATACGGGATTTATGGATGTTAATCTTCTGGCCAGAAGCCTCACAAAAGCAGTCGAGGATATCCATCACAGCCTTAATTTGTTCCTCATTACCCTCCATAAAAAGCATGACATCATCAGCAAAGAGTAAATGGGTAACAGGGGGGCAATGTCTGTTGATGGAAACAGGGTGGAGAGTCCCTTTGCTCACCGCCTCTTGGATCAGGTGAGACAATCTTTCCATGGCAATAACAAAAAGGAAGGGGCTCATAGGATCCCCTTGACGAATACCCCTGGATGGAGAGAACTCATCCGACATATCCCCATTGATCATAACCTGGAAAACAGGAGAGGAGATACACTTTCTAATCAAATTCCTCCAGTTCTCCGGGATACCAGCTTTGGCTAAACTATCCAGAAGAAAGCTCCAGTTCAACCTATCATAGGCTTTCTCCAGATCCAGCTTGAGAGCCACGATCCCTTTCTTGCCTTTCTTAATCTTCATAGAATGGACAACCTCTTGGGCAATAACAACGTTATCCATCAATTGTCTTCCAGGAACAAAGCTCCCTTGATTTTGGCTGATAATATCTGGAAGGATCTTCCGGATTCTATTAGCCACAATCTTAGTAATAGCTTTATACAAGACATTACAAAGACTGATGGGTCTCATCTGGAGAAAGGAAGAAGGCTTGGCAACCTTAGGAATCAAGACAAGGAGGGTTTTATTAACCAAACTGATATCATTCGAACCACCAAAGACACCTAACACAAAGCTGTATATACCCTCTTTAACAGTGTCCCAGTGTTTATGATAGAAACTAGCGGGGATACCATCAATACCAGGAGCCTTAGTGGAACCGATGCTGGAGAAGGCCAGATCAATCTCTTTAAGCTCAATGGGATGGAAAGCATTATTAATAGCATCCTCCCCCAAACGAGGAAAGGAAATGCCAGAGTGGGCACTCTCTAGGTCCACAGCTTCCTCTCTGAACAGGTCCTTGTAGAAATCAAGGGCAAGGCGCCGAATGTCCTCCTCCTCAAAAATCCACTCACCATTGGCGTCTTTAATAGCCTCGATCCTATTTCGCTGTCTCCTAATGATCGTTGAGAGGTGGAAAAACCTGGTATTCCGGTCCCCGTCTTGAATCCAAGCCTTCCTAGATTTCTGGAACCACAGAAGCTCTTCATGTCTAAGCACAACTTCCAACTCGTTCTGAAGAGCTCTTAGGTGACCATTCAGGCTATGATCAAAACGAACCTCCAAGCAACGCTGAACACCTTCCATTCTCCTCAAGAGTTTGTTCTTCCTCCTGATAATATGACCAAAAGTATTTTTATTCCAAACAGCCACATTCCTCCTGAATTCCTCAGTAGCGAGGAGAACATCAGGGTGGGGATGCCAATTGCTTTTAACGAAATCCTTAAACTCGGGGTGAGACTCCCAAGCCACCAGATACCTAAAAGGTCTATTACCTTTCAGCCGATTTCCTTTGACCAAATTAATGAGGATAGGGCAATGGTCTGAGTGACGGAAAGGGAGATTAAGTACCTTGACCTCAGAAAACCTATAAATCGCTGCAACATTAGCGTACACCTTATCCAACCTAACAAACACACTATTCCTTTTCCAGGTAAATTTGTGGCCAGCAGCACCCAGGTCCGAAAGCCCGCACATATCCATACTTTGCTTATGATTAAGACACCGGTTCACATAATGATTACCCCCTCCTCTCTGATCACTCAAGAGGGCAATGTCATTAAAATCCCCGGCAACCAACCACGCCTCCACCATGTTAGAGCTAAAAGAATGAAGGATCTCCCACAGCCTTCTCCGGTTAGTCGAAACAGGATCAGCATAGACGAAGGTAATAAAGAAGGGTTTATTACCCGGGTAACACACCTTACTATGGATGAATTGACTGTCCATAGTAACAATATCAATATTGAATTGACCTGGCTTCTAAAAGAGCCAAATCCCCCCTGCCCGGCCAGTAGCCTCCGACCTGACGCAATTCCAATTCTTAAACTTTCTAACCACCTCATCTGCTTTGGCTCCACTAACCTTGGTCTCAAGAAGGACAAAGCAGGAAGGGTTAAACTGTTTAATGAGATCATTGACATGAATGCGGGTAGCCTTGCTCGCCGCACCTCTAACATTCCAAACGAAGAAGTCCATCAGAGGGGGAGACTACAGACGCAGGCCCAAACCCTAGATCAGGTATTTGTTTGGGGCTCCGGAGAGCCTAGAGGCGGTCCCAGAAGGACCCCTTTTATCCAAAGAATTCAAACCATGAAGGTTCTTTTTAGGTTTCCCTTTGGGATTCTTCATGTTTAACTTACTCACTCCTATAATCTTACCAATAGGAGCATCAACAGGAGGATGTAGAGTACTCGCCTCCCTACTCAAACCCTTCCCAGCTGACAGGATAGACTGGGGAATCTCTTTGCCTTTAGAAGAAGCATTAGAGACAAAGAGAGGATTAATAGAATTACCCAGACTAGAGGCATGCTCTACCGACTCCAGACCAGGCATGCTTAAATCAATCTGCTTATCAGAAGGATCCGAGTCTTGATCTTCCTCCATAGACAAAACACCGAACCTTGACCCGGAACCCGAAGCTGAGTCCACTCCAGTCTCAATCCCCTTCTTAATATCCGGGGGTCTGACCTTGATCTCAGGAGCAATCTGGAGAGTATTCATCTTCGTACTGATATCTGGTGAATGATTAGCATTAACATTAGCCTGTGGCTTCCTTCTCACTGGCCTCTTGGCAAGCATCCATGGGCCAAAGCTTCTTACTTCCCCTTGACTCTTCTCAGCTTCGCCTATGATAGGTTGCACCAACTCCTCCACGTCCTTCCTCCTCTTAGGACAACCCTCAAGGGTATGGCCAAACATACCACATTCATAGCAGATGTTGTGTATACCTTCATATTCAATATGATAGACCTTGTTTTGAGTACAGAACTGAGAAAGAAGAGGCTTAGCGAGATCAATATCGATACAGACCCTAGCAAACTTGCCTCTCACTGCCCCAATGGTAGTCTTATCAACATGGTGGACTTTCCCAACAAGGCTACCAATCTTGTTCAGGAACCTATCACTGTAGTATTCAAGAGGTAGGCCCGGGAACCTAACCCAAGTAAGGATCCTGTTAACAGAGCAATCATGGGGATCAAAATTTGGGACCCAAGGTCTCAGAGCCAACACATGATTGGAGATAATATACGGACCACCATTCACAATAGCATTGAAATCCTCAGCCCTTGTGAATTTAATGACATAATAGTCATTTTCAAGGTCTGTGATAGTAACCTTTCCTTTCTTTGCCCATCGAGCCTGGATCCTCTGGGCAAAATAATTGAAACTGATCCTTTTCCCCAACACAGTGACGATTAACGCCAATTTCCACTTCGATCTCATGACCCGCTTGTCATCTGAGGACAGCCGGATCCTAGGACACAGCGGGTTATCAGGCTCTCCATCCTCAGAATCGGAATCAGAGAGAAAATCCCCGGAATCATTCTCAAAAGCATCCACCTCCATCATGGGATCCTCCTCTGACACCCCTAGCAACTTATCCCTCTAGGAGGGGCCTCCCAAATCCACGGAAACTTTCGCTTGAGCGGCTTGCGCGGCCAGCACGGCCTGCGCGGCCTGCGCGGCCAACGAAAGTCGCACGGCATGCTCATCCTGCTGGGGAGAGACGGCCGGTACTCCCTGTGGCCCAAGCACCGGAAGCGGCCCTCTAACTCCGGAATCATACGCGCGTCCCTCCGCGAAAAACGAGTCCAAGGCCGCGGCCGCGGCACCAACACCTTCCAGCCCCCGATCGGCCGCCGCATCCCTAGAAGCCCCCAACGGCACCGACGCACCCCTAGCACCCCCCGTCGAAACCGCCGAATCTGCCTCCCCACCATCCACCCACTCCGGAGTTTTTATTTAGTTGTTAGTTTTTAATATTTTTGTATTTTGTCTGTAAAAATATATAATGCAAAGAGATCTGAGTGATCCGTGAGAGATTGGTGAATGTGCTCAGTTGAACTCAGTGTAGGATGAAAAGAAAACATGATCGTACAAAAAATGATTTAAAAGAAATTAAAGAAGCAGAAAATCATTTTAAAAAAATCAGAATGATTGGTTAACTGCTCTTTAGAAAACAAGTTTTATAAAAAGAAGCCTAATAATTTCAAACTGTGTTTTTTTAATAACAAGGCATGGTCCTGAAAGTGTTCAAAATACGGTGTCCGCAATGGTTACTTTGTTTTTTACAAAGTACTGTTACTTGGTGTGGTTTTCACCATTGGATTAATTTTCTGCTCCATCATCCGATGGTGAAAATCACACCAAGTAACGGTACTTTGTAAAAAACAAAGTAACCATAGCGGGCACCTCAAAATACAGGTGTTTTATGAAAAGAAATGCAAATTACAGGTATTTAAATTTAAGTTTCATAAAGTAAAGGCTGTATATAATTAAGTAAAAGCAAAGTATATAAATGATTGGAATTTAAATTGCAAAAAAAAGTAAATGACTGAATATAAAAGGATGGCGGAAATAAAATGTAATATGAACTATACTATATATAATTACGAAAGCAGAAGAAGTGTTTTAAAGGTTTTTTTTGATGAGTTGTTAATATAATAAATTTATATTAATTAAAATATTTAATTAATTAAAAATAATAAATTTATATTTATATTATTTAATTTTTGATTAGTTGTCAAGATCAGATTAAAATATTTAATTAATTAAAAATAATAAATTTATATTTATAATATATTAAATAATTACTAGTCAATTAATTAAAATAATAAAAGAAAGCAAGAGTTACAGGAAGATCAAAAAATAAAAATACAAAGCAAAGAAAATTTAAAAGTCACAAATAAACTTTTATATAAAGCATGATAAATAGTATTCTACCATTATATTCATTGGTCACGATATATAGTATTATTTTCTGAAGAACATATTCGATTTTTTTTCATATGTTATAGTTATTTTGTTCTTAATTATGTTGTTTTATTTTTATTAAACAATAGTTGTTATAGTTTCATCTTTCAGATTCATTTTTGTTATTACCCAGGTTCTATACCTCTCGCTATCTTATCCATGTTTTCTTTTTTATTTGTCTTTTTTTTCCAAACTGATAGCTTTAATTGAAGAAATCCAATAGGAATAGAAAATGCATGAACAACTAAAACCGGAAAACACAAAAGTGTCAAAAATTACAAGAAATTCTTATGTTTCTCAAGGTAATTATTCGATTTTTTTTCATATTTTGTAGTTATTTTTGTTCTCAATTGTATTGTTATTTTCTTTTTATTAAACAATAGTTGTTATAGAGTTACGGGAAGATGAAAAAATAAAAAGCAAAGGAAATCCAAAATTCACAAATAAACTTTTATATAAAGCATGATAGATAGTATTCCACCATTATATTCATTAGTCACGATATATAGTATTATATTTTTGAAGGTAAATATTCGATTTTTTTCATATGTTGTAGTTATTTTGTTCTCAATTATGTTGTTTTATTTTTATTAAATAATAGTTGTTATAGTTTTATCTTTCAGATTCATTTTTGTTGTTATCCAGGTTCTATACCTCTCGCTATCTTATCCATGTTTTCTTTTTTATTTGTCTTTTTTTCCAAACTGATAGCTTTAATTGAAGAAATCCAATAGGAATAGAAAATGCATGAACAACTAAAACCGGAAAACACAAAAATGTCAAAAATTACAAGAAATTCTTATGTTTCTCAAGGTAATTATTCGATTTTTTTTCATATGTTGTAGTTATTTTTGTTCTCAATTGTATTGTTGTTTTCTTTTTATTAAACAATAGTTGTTATAGAGTTACGGGAAGATGAAAAAATACAAAGCAAAGGAAATCCAAAATTCACAAATAAACTTCTATATAAAACATGATAGATAGTATTCATTGGTCACGATAGATAGTATTATATTTCTGAATGTAAATATTCGATTTTTTTCATATGTTGTAGTTATTTTGTTCTCAATTATGTTGTTGTTTTATTTTTATTAAACAATAGTTGTTCTAGTTTCATCTTTCAGATTCATTTCTGTTGTTACCCAGGTTCTATACCTCTCGCTATCTTATCCATGTTTTCTTTTTTATTTATCTTTTTTTTCCCAAGCTGATAGCTTCAATTGAAGAAATCCGATAGGAATAGAAGATGCATGAACAACTAAAACCGGAAAACACAAAAGTGTCAAAAATTACAAGAAATTCTTATGTTTCTCAAGGTAATTATATTCGATTTTTTTTTCATATGTTGTAATTATTTTTGTTCTCAATTATGTTGTTGTTTTCTTTTTATTAAACAATAGTTGTTATAGTTTCATTTTTCAGAGATGCAATTCCATTTCTGTCGTTACCCAGGTTCCATACCTCTCGCTACCTTATCCATGTTTTCTTTTTTATTTGTCTTTTTTTTTCAAAATGACTAAAATAAAGATTTTGTAAATTTGTATTCTTTGTTTGTATATATTGCTAGGTGTTATCGTTTCGATTCCTAACTCTTAACTAAAATTTAGATTTTCGACTTTATATGAACTCAATTTTTGGCTTTCTCAATTGTGCTGTTGTTTTATTTTTATTAAACAATTGTTGTTATAGTTTCATCTTTCAGAGATGAAATTCCATTTCTGTCGTTATCCAAATTCCATATCTTTTGCTACCTTATCCATGTTTTCTTTTTCATTTATTTATTTTTCAAAATGACTAAAATAAAGATTTTGTATATTTGCATTCTTTTTTAGTATATGTTCCTAGGTGTTATCGTTTTGATTGTTAACTCTAACTAAAATTTAGATTTTCGGCTTTTTATGAACTTAATTTTCAGTTTTAATTGAAGTTAGATTAATTTTTCTAATTCGGAACATGTTGAAATCCACTCATTTTTTTAGTTTGAGTTTAGCTAATTGATATGTATTGTATTTTTTTATTTTTATGCATTTTGGTACAAATAGATATAAAGTTTCACACTATAGTTGTTCATTGAAGTTTGAGACATATTAAATAAAATATTAAAGAGATATTGGAATATTATACTTACAATGAAGTTTTTTTCAATATAAATTATGTTATATTATTATTATTATTATTATTATTATCAAGAAGTTATTTTTTCCCAATTTTCTAGACAAGGAGATTGTAAGCGTCTAATACGCTTGATAAGATGTTTATTCTTGAAGAATGTGGATTATGCTAGATACGAATTCAAAATCAAGGTAAATAAAAATAAATTTTGATACTCAAAATCCTAAAAATGTACATTAATTATGGATATTGAGATAATTGTTTTTGCAATATTGGCTTATATAATTTTTAACTATTATATTATGGTTCGTACAAAATTGTTAGTATTTCAAGAGTTTTTAACAGATGAAAATGAAATATGATCATAGGACAAATTATTGAAAAATATTAATTAAGAAAATATTATTATTTGAATCTCTTCAAATTCTCAAATGTTGAGCATAATGATTCTAATTAATATAATTAATTTCACATATTAATTATAAAATATTTTTTTTTGTACTGAGTCGTTACAATTGCGATTTAATTCTATTTAACTAAAATTAATTTATGGACTTAATACTTCATTAAGAAAAAATAAAATGTTTAATTAATGGGCAAAAAATATTTTCACTCTCCTCTTTATACGCTTATGTCTTGACATTCTCTCTTATTTACAAAAAAAAAAAAGAAATCCGAGAGAAAGATGGTTCTCTCCTAATTATCTTTTTTGTCCCTTCATTTTTTTTTCAATTCTTTTGTTTGTTTTTCTTACTTACAAAATTCAAGAATATATAATTATTAGAAAATATTAATGAAGTCAAATAAGTGATATCTGTGAGAATGGCTGATATTCTATATAGTGCAAGAATGAAGAACAAATTGATCGAATGTCTTGATGAGATATTACGAGATGAAAATAGGAGAAATCATCATCTTAAACTGATTCAATTAGATATATTGGGTTATTGTAGCAGAATGAATAATTGAATTCGAATACTTGGTGATCATGAAATTACATCAACCAAAATAATTATCATCAAGATGAATTTGTGACTAATTCTTACGAATTTAATTTTTTTATATGTAACATATTGAATTGATAAATTTTTTTTTTTTTAAAAGATAAAATTTCTTCATATGCAACATTAGAAAAGTATTGATTGTAATAGTTTATAGAATAATATATTGATGTTGCTTCCATTTTAACATAAATTGTAATTCTTTTGTATCGTAGATATAATATTTAATTTTAATTGTAGTTTAATTCAATTTTTGTTTAACCTATATTGTAATTCTTTTGTATCGTAAATATAATATTTAATTTTAATTATAGTTTAATTCAATTTTTGGTTTTTTTATTATATTCTAATATATTTCTTAATTAATCTGCTATTTTATTATTATTGTTTCACAGAATATTTGAAATATGAAAATGTTTTTTTTTGAAACACAATAATATGAAAATGTATTAAAATTCCTAAAAAGTACAAATCATTGAATTTTGTAAAAATAAATAAATCATTAAAATTCTACAAAAAAAAAAGTAGTCAATTGTTTTTAAAATTAATTTAATTTGAATTATCATTAAAAAATATATATTAATTTCAAATATACATAATATAAATTTTTTTTCATAGCATGATATAAAATTATTTAAAAGTAAATATGTCAATTTATTTATTTATCTAAATTATATAAAAGTTTCATACTCCGTGCATCGCACGGGTTTTCGACTAGTTTCAATAATTTTGGAACTACAAAATGGTGAAAACTGTTGGTCCCTTGTAATTAGTTCCAGGGGGGTTAGGAACTAATATAACTTTTTTGCGTTTAATTGATAAGCTGACTTACAAAAAATTAATTGTGAGTTGGTAAACTCAACTTTTGGTCAGCTTGGTGAGATATGTTTCAAGACAGCTTTAGTCAGATATTGACTAAGGTTGTTTTTCTTATAAGTTAGGAATTGACACTCTTAGAGGTCAGCTTCTAACTCAGCACCACTATTTACTCAGGGTCAGCTTAGACAATTTATATGCTGAGTAAATAAATCAAACAACACATGCAGTGTATATATATTAAGAGAGAGTTTAGAGATTACTCAGTATCACTTATCCTGGTTCGGCCTCTCTGCCTACGTCTAGTCCCCAGAGTCCTCCGGGATTTTTGAATCCAATACTGAGCTCTTTAACGGTAGAGCACAAACCGATTACAAGACAATTGAATATACAAGAGTACATTCCTCTATTCGTCTACTCAACTCCTACTAAGTGCTACAACCCAGCACCTAGATTTCTCTACCACTGAATGCTTACAACCAAGCACGCAGCACAACACTCTCAATATTACAATTGTTAACACTTGTTCTCTTTTCAGTAAAGAACACTTTAGAAGATTACAAAGAATCACTCTAGCATTTACACGAAGAATAGAAAGTTTGGTGTAAGATCTTTCTTGTTTTTGAGTGCTTTGAGATTGTTTCTTTCTCTCCTGTATTTTTTACTTTGTACTTCGGCAATGATCCAAGGTTTTTGATTGTCCTTTTATAGATGGAAATCTAATCCTGGATCATTTTGAATTGGTTTAGCCGTTGTGTCCAAAACGGCTCTTTTAGGGAACATCTTCTGGTCAGCTTCAGACTGTTCCGGCCATTCCCTTCCTCTGTTTTCTACAGGTGTCAGGTTTTGTCTTCTTGCATCAGACTTGTCTTTTTGTGCCAGTTGTCTTTTACCAATAATCCATTGACCCATACATCTCGGAATGTGTCTTCTGCGTATTTCCAAGATTTTAATTATTGGTGCAGAGGGACGGTAATCATTGTCTTTTAGCAAACGACTCTTTCATGCTGTCTTGAAGATTCACTCAGCTTTGTTCTTTGTCTTCGACAACTTTAATGCTGAGTTTAATTTTAGTCAGCTCAGCTTTGTAAGACGGATGTTATCGTGACTTCTTATGCTGAGCTTTACTTTCTTTGTGTTGGTCTTTTATGTCTTAGTCTTTTGGTGCTAAGATTGATTCCACTCAGCTTGATGTTTTAGGCTTCCATGCTGACCTTTATTTCACTTAGCTTGTTCTGATCCTCTCATGCTGACTTTGTCCTGTCTTACTTTTATATTTATATTTGTACTCATCATTGAACAAACATATTAGTATAATTAAATCAAAGCACTTAAATTTAATTATCCCTTAATCATGGATGATTTTGTCAAATTAAAATCTTGTAAAAAGGTGTTTCAACAAAAACCACATCAAGTAACGGTACTTTGTAAAAAAACAAAGTAAAATTTCCATAGAAATTCATATTTAAAAATTATTTATAATAAATTAGGGGTCTAGAATATATCGTTAAGAGTTTGAGATTTATGAATTGGGGTTTAAACTATTTAAATTAGGTGGAAAAGAATATTTTATATGGTATATATAGAAAAAAAAAATATAACATAGTGAGAATTAAGAGTTTGATGATATGATGATATGATTTAGTTGTAATTTTGTAATAGGAAGTCAAAAAAAAAAAAACACGGAGTCTTTTCTGAAATTTCTAAAGACTGGAATTTGGATCCAAAAACTCTCCAAACATTGCCCCTCCTTAAGTCTCTTCTTCAATTCCTGTAAAATTTGGGGGGCCATTACAAGGTGGTACCCCACCTCTATTTATACTAAAATTAGGGAAAATTACAAAACTAGGTCAAATGGGAGGCCCATTTACATATTTAACCCATTTACTCAACCTACTACATATCTAGACTCATTTTGTGTGACTTTCCCTTAATACCCCTAACCTTCCCACTTCCTCCCTTACGCGAACATTCTCTCCCCTCTTCTCCTTGGTTGCGCGAAACGGTGGCAGCTCCTCCATTAATGATTCTAAGACTTTTGATCTTCCTATCTTCCTTTAAATCGCACGAAATCTGCTTCATTTCTCCAAATCACAATGAATTTCTCTTCTTCCTCTGTTCATCTCTTGATTCTGCAACTTCCTAATCCTAGAAAACGAAGTCGTGGTTCTTCATCTTCCATTTCCTGCTCGTTCGAAGAAATGGTGATTCTACGTTATTTTCATCGTTTTTCTCAGTTTATCATATTGGGTTCATAAAAAAAATGTAAGTATATACTGTTTTTTCTGCGTTTTCCCCCATAAATCCACTTAGCATAAGCGGTTATCGCGAGGTCTTCGGGGAGAAATTTATCGATTTCACTTCGCGAAACGCTGATTACGCGAAGTTTGCGAGGTAATTCGATAAATTTCACTTGCAGACTCCGCAAAATCATCGTTTCGCGAAATTAGAGCGTCACATTTCTCCTCGCAGAGTCCTCGAAATCATTCTTTCGCAAAGTCAGAGCGTCGCATTCCTCCTCGCGGATGTCGTGAAATAATTGTTTCGCTAAGTAAAATCACCATCTTCCTTGCACATTTATGTTCGCATACTTAGCGAATCATCATTTCGCGAAGCCAAATCTTCATTTTTTCTGACTAACACGATTAAATTTTTCTGAAGGTGGTTGAATACGTAATATTCATTCCTGGAAGCTGGTGTGTTAGGGTGCCATGAGAGACATCCATTAAAAAATGCCTGGACTTCCAACCATCGGTTGTGAATAAAATTCTACACCGTGGAACATGTCCATTCCTCAGTGGTTAATAAGCACCTATGTGTCGTGAGACATCCATCCATCTGTAGTGAAAAGTAGCCTATGTATAATGAAGTGATTTGTTAGGAGTTTATTGTGGCAATCTTAGTGAAAAGTAGCCTATGTATTATGAAGTGATTTGTTAGGAGTTTATTGTGGCAATCTTGTTGTAATTTTTGATGTTGTTGTGATTTTAATGTTGTTATTGCGGCAATTTTGTTATAAATTTTGATAATGTTATGATTTTAATGTTAGAATCCGTTGTTGTTTGCCCTTTTTTGTTATATACCACTTCGCGAATTAGCTTCAAAACACATCTAAGCTTCGCATATGCGAACTAAATTCATCAAGCAAACCCAAACATTTACTTCGCAGACTTCGCATAGTATGGAATATGCGAAGTCAGACGGGATGGGGCGAGTCGCGCGTAAATATTGAGGGTATTAAGGGAAAGTCACACAAAATGAGTCTAGATATGTAGTAGGTTAAGTAAATGGGTTAAATATGTAAATGGGCCTCCCATTTAACCTAGTTTTGTAATTTTCCCTTAAAATTATTATGAAAGCAGTGACTTATTGGTTGAACTTGTACACACAATTATCTCAAGTTTTCGAATTTATACAATATTGGATGTTTTGAAATTCGTTGGATTTGTACGAGTAATTCTCTTGGCTTTGGAGTTTGTTGGGCTTGCACTGAAATATAATAACTCGGTCATTTGAATCGAATGTACATTAATCTTGTTTTTCGGGATATAAAAATTATCCTCAATTTTAAAGTAAGCATTTTCGAATATCATTGATATTGATGAGTGGACTTTCGGATTTGATAAAATTACTAAGAAACTGAAATAATTAAAGAAATATTTTTTTTTAAAGTTACGCAATGCGCTTACATTAAAGAAGAAAGAAAAATCCCCACCAGACCCGGATGTGATTCGAACCCATGACCTCCCAAGGCATAGGTAAGCTCTCAACCACTAGGCTAAGAGCTTCACCGCCATTATTTTTAAGCGTTCAATTGTCAATTCTTGAATTCATTTGTCATTAATTGTTATTTAGGAATCGATTATATTCTAAACGTTTAACTATAAAATAAATCATAACCAAAATTAATATTAACTTTAATATATGGTGTTATATCATAATTCACAATTTAGATTATAAGCACTTCTAAATATAATTTACGACAAATAAATATTGAGATATTAATCTGATTGGTTGACATTTGTGTTGGGTTTGTTGGTTTTTATGCTTCAAAAGAATACTTTTCGGGCTTGGACTTGGGCTTGGTAGTTTGTGGCCTTTTAGACTTAGTCATAAATTATAAACGTTGCAGTCATGGGTTGTTACTGCGGCTTGCTATTTTCACGCCCTCACTATCACAGAGCCGTTTTCCATTGAAGGCGGATGGTTCTTTTTCCTATATAAGAACAGAAAATCCTCAAAAATAGAACGCAATTTTTAATCTCTGTTTTCTGGGTATTGTTCATTACTGTTCTCAATCTGATTCTCCGCAGTACACCGTGGAATTGGAGTCGTGTATCCCTGGAGGTTGATTGCTAAGAGTCCGTGTGTGCATTAACGGGGCAAATTCGACTTTAGGGCAGTGATTTCGATCACGCCACGACATAATCCAGATAAGCTATTTGATTTTCCCTTTTATTAGTCATATTCTTATTACAATCTAAAGTCGAATTCTCTGTTATTTGAAAGGTACTATTAATTATAGTTTGCATTATCAAAGGACACCATGTGTTTTAGAAGGTTTTTGTGATGCTAGTTGGGTGTCAGATAATGATGAAATTCATTCTACTAGTGGTTATGTGTTCACTATTGCTGGTGGTGCTATTTCTTGGAAATCCTCTAAACAAACTTGTCATGCTAAATCAACAATGGAATCTGAATTTATTGCTTTAGAATTGGCAGGTAGTGAAGCTGAATGGCTAAGGAGCCTGCTAGCTGATATTCCATTGTGGGGGAAGCCAACTCCATCAGTATCAATCCATTGTGACTCTCAAGCTGCAATTGGGGTGGCGAATAGTCAGTCTTATAATGGGAAAAAAAGACATATTCGTTTGAGACATGCTATTGTCCGAAATCTGATCAGAAATAATGTGATATCACTCGAGTTTGTAAGATCAGAGCGAAATATTGCAGATCCTCTAACCAAAGGCCTTTGTAGGAAAATAGTGTTGGAATCAGCACATGGAATGGGTTTAAAGCCTATTGAGGAGTAATTTGTAATTGATACCCAACTTAGAAATTAGCTAAGTTAAATGGGTCAAACGAAGTTACAAAGTGCTCATGTGATGTACTACAAACCATTCCTATTAATAAAGTAATGTAGTAGTTTTTAATACTGTCATGAGTATGAGGTTGAGTTTGGAAACTCTTAAATAAGTTCATAGTCTCTTTTGAGGTAGTTTGTGACAGTACAAACTTGATGAACTTACCTATGTGAATGTGGGGTTTACGCCCAATCCCCTATGAGGTTTCTTAGGCTTGAACCTTTAGAGCATTCATGAAAAAATCCAGGTTTTTGTGGGGCATCTAATTGGAATGTGTAATTGAGTACACATCTGAAAGCGCAATAAAATGCGTTGGTCACGAGAACATGTATTGATTTGAGAAAAGGTGAGTGCTCAATTGTGTCTTTACAAACTCCATGGAAAGGTTCAAGGTTAAATCCACCTAAGTGGCTGTAGGACATTCTTGTATGCACTAGGTGTCAATTCAAGTCCACAAGACATTGATGCCTTAAATCTTAGTATCCATTACCCAGAAACTTTCTTTCTTCTCTAAAAATATATTCTTTTGAATCATGTGGGGGATTGTTGGGTTTGTTGGTTTTTATGCTTCAAAAGAATACTTTTCGGGCTTGGGCTTGGTAGTTTGTGGCCTTTTAGACTTAGTCATAAATTATAAACGTTGCAGTCATGGGTTGTTACTGCGGCTTGCTATTTTCACGCCCTCACTATCACAGAGCCGTTTTCCATTGAAGGCGGATGGTTCTTTTTCCTATATAAGAACAGAAAATCCTCAAAAATAGAACGCAATTTTTAATCTCTGTTTTCTGGGTATTGTTCATTACTGTTCTCAATCTGATTCTCCGCAGTACACCGTGGAATTGGAGTCGTGTATCCCTGGAGGTTGATTGCTAAGAGTCCGTGTGTGCATTAACGGGGCAAATTCGACTTTAGGGCAGTGATTTCGATCACGCCACGACATAATCCAGATAAGCTATTTGATTTTCCCTTTTATTAGTCATATTCTTATTACAATTTGAACTTCAATTAATAAATCATAACTCAAATTTAAGCAAATTCAATTTTATTCAAAATACGAGAAACATATCTCCAATAAAATTTATAATAAGTTAAAATTATACCTTAATTCTATTAAATCATATTTTGCATATAATTCAGTATTTTTACCGATTTATACCAAAATTTGACAAATTAGCTTTAGTAGCACAAGTTTTCCTTTATAAATTATTTTCGAGGTAATACCGTATATTTTGAATAATTTACGAATTGTTTAAATTTTGAGTAGAATTTATTAAAAACTTAAAAAATTGGCCGACCGAAAATGGGTATCTACATATGGTTTTCATTGTCAAACCATTTAGAATGAGATCCCATCATTCGGACACATAGAAACCCGAATAAGAGCTGTCGGACAAAAAGGAAGCTGATCGTGAAGTTTAAGTATTTTGTCCAATGGAATTACAACAAGATGTTGAAGATGGTCAGGGAGAATATCTCGTGGGCCCTTCACAACCATAAGGGGAAAGTCTATAGAGATACTAAGGGCTACCGAATTTCATTTTAAAAAGCATAATAATAAATCGAGGGAGAATTATTAAGTGAAGGCACGTCTTTTTCTAAAATTAATTCATAAATCCTAATAAAATATCAAAATTATATCGAAAAGCGAACGATTAGAATTAAAAGACGTGAATTCGGTTTAATAATTTTTTTTCAAGTAGAGATTAAGGCCTTACCACTCGGATCAGCCCTTATTGGTCAATTTACAGCAAATTAACATCATAACATGAAATTTACAAAAAAAATTAATAAACATAATATGAATAAAATAAGTTTATTAATATACAAATTATATAAAATCTGCTTCAGAAACAACCTAGTTATGCAAATGGAGGAAATCAAGGACTGATCTGTGATCCGTCATGGCTGCACTTACACATGGAAACAAATAAACGATATTAGAAAGAGTAAACTTGCCATTTACTTGGAAAGTTTGTTTCCTATCATCTTCAAACCCAACTCTATATTAAACGACGTCATTTCGGGTTTCCTCCATTCATTGTCAGAGACACTCCACGAACGACTGCTAGATCTAGAGTTAGTTTCTTCTCTCCTTTTCTCTCTTCATTTTACTTTTCGGATGTTTATAAAATCTATACATTTTTTGTGTTCTGTTTAGTTGCCGGGAAAATGCAGGAACACGATTTTTTCTTTTTCTTTTTCCTTTTCTTTCCAGTCTAGTGGTATAAAACATCCATTCTCTAAGCGTATCATTTGTTTCTATGGGTTTCAGTGTTGTGGTTTGAATTATTAAAGCTTATTCACAGCTGTGTGAATGTTTTGATAATGACAGAAAGAGTTTGAATTATTAAAGCTTATTAGTTGAAATAATGACAGAAAGGGTATGATTTAGTGAATTTTGAATTGGTTGAACTATGATGAGTAGGTTATGATTATGCAAAACTGACATAATTGGATATGGTAGATGGCGTATTTGCTACATTAACAGTATAATGTGGATACTTTTGGTGGTTGAGGTTGACAATTTCTTAAACATGTATAATCTCTTGTTTTGTTAATGAATTGTAATTTGTTTGTTTAGTTCAGCCTAGGGTGCGTTTGATTAGGGGGGTTCAATAAAAAAGACTAAGGGAAGGGGGTGTTAACTAAAAGTGGTTAAATAGTGCATCAAAACTGAAAATAGTGCTTCTTCTTCTCCTTATATTTTTTGCACTGTCTCAACTCTCACTTGCAGTCCAACTCCTCATCTAGAAGGAGACAGACAGTAGACCATCTCTCTAGTCTCGGCAATCTCACCCCTCTCTCTCGGTTAGGAATTGATAGTAGGTGGGCTGCCAAATCATATAAATCTAATTGAGGTTAGTTAATTTAATTGTTATGTTTTCAATTATAATTTTAGGATTTCTTGTTAAGAATTCTGCTTTCTCTTGGCTCCTCACGTCCTTTCTATGCATGCAATTTTGAATGTAACGGTTGACTGATTGAGATTTGAGAATGGGAATAGCTGGTTGAATAGTTTTGATAACTTTGTTCGTTGAGCATAGCTTATTAAATGAAACAATCGGGTATGAAGTAGTTGGTTGAATTTTCTGTTATGCATCTGTTAATTAAGTCACTATAACTGTTAAAGAATTATCTAACTACTAGGAACAAGCCTAGAATGAAGCTGTATTTCTAGCACCATTGTTTAAATATGAATGATCTACATTTTCAGCATTATTAGTTAAATATGATTGTATCGTAGAGGATTTTGCAAGTGTTGCATCATTTTCATATTTTTATGCTTGTTGTGAATATGAAATAATTTGTGCCTAGCTAGGTAGTTCTTAGTTCCTTTGACTCGCTGTTTTTGTATTGAGAGTCCGTGACAGAGTAGAATTAGATAATGGGAAATGAGTGATCTGCTCAGTAAATGAAGGAAACTGTTGGAAAGACCATATTTACTACTAAATTAAAAAAGAAATCCAAGTTATATACAAGAGCACCTATTGACAAGATGAGTTTGCATGTCTTGGTGTTATAGAACATACCAGTTCTACATATCAATTATAGGCCTAAAACATGGTTATTTTCCTTTTTTTGATCAACAATACTTGTACATGTACAAATGTAAACGGTCCAACTTGAGAGGGAGCATGTTAGGCAAATTCCGCAAGTGCACGGTTTCGCTTGTAGTAATAATAAGATATCGTTCCCACATAGAACGTTGATTAACTACTATAACAGATTTAATTTATAAATTCGTTTTCTCTTGGTTATAGAGAATAAGTAATTTGATTTGAAAAATAGTTTTGTTTAAAGGAGTGAAAATAATACTTAACTATAGTTCCTAAGTTTCTATCCGTGCGTAGCTCGGGATACATACATATTTTTATAAGTTCAAACCTGAAAACACTTTCCAAACTTACTACATTTGTGTCAGATAAGAGTATTTAATCTAATCTCTTGATCCAGTATTAAATTACTTGGATGTTTTTAGATAGACAATCCTAATACCTCAACCTATCGTAGTGAATTAGAATTAAGAATTACAAACGAAGCAAGTGGATTATGTGATACAATTATCCTTTTATGAATTGAATCTCTTCTAACTTCATAAAATGATAACTATTCCTATGTTTTGCTTAAATGTGATACAATTATCCTTTTACGAAGCAAGTGGATTATGTTATATTTTTAGTGAAGACGTCGGTCACGAACGAGACAGGGGTGTCACGTTTGTGACTTTGCTTTGCCATGCAAAGTTGGTAAAATCGTCTGTCACGAACGCGATAGATGATCTTGTGTCAATGGCTGATTTCATGCATGTCACGAATGGGACAGGGATGCCACGTTCGTGACAGATGATTTTGCCCTAATTTGGCTCTTCTCTGCTGTCTTTGGTCTGTTCCTTGCTGATATTCCTTCATATTAAGCTTTTATGTATTTCAAACCTATCTCTGTAGAAATCACGAATAAACAAGTGAAATCTTTCCAAAACCTATCCTAAACTAAGCTAAATGCATTAATATAAATAGGTTTAAAGCATTATTTGGCCCCTGATCTATCCAAAATTTTGTCATTTGGCCATATTTGGCCCATGACCTATCCCATTTGGTGAAATTTCACCCAATTTGTATGAATACTTGACGGAATCGTTATCTCATTGACAAGCAACGATATTTTGACACTTGAACTTGAAACGTGATATTTCTTAAAGTTATTTTTGCCACATTATGTGGAAATAATTAATTAGATTAAAAAAGGAAAAAAATAAAAAAAACAAATCTTAAACTAAAATCCATTAAGTTCATGTGACAAAATATCGTTACTTATCAATGAGATAATAGTTTGGTTAAAGTTTGAATGCAAATTGGGTGAAATTTCACCAATTGGGATAGATCAGGGATCAAATGTGACCAAATAATAGGTCTGGGGCCAAATGATAAAATTTTGGATAGATCAAGGGCCAAATAGTGCTTTAAGCCATATAAATATGAATATGCATGCATAAATACGTAAATTAAGGACTTATCAAAGCATTACAGAATATACCAGTTGTACATACATGTTATAAACCTAAATCAAGTTTCTTTCCTTTTCTAGATTAGCCATATATAGATGTAATTTCTCTTGATAGATTTCAAATTATTCTCTCATTTCTATCTAGCAAACTGCAGAGCATAAAAGATTTCAAGCGAAACTGGTTATGGGTGAAGGGTAATCCCGCCATTCTGGATGGCATATACACCGATGGTTTTCATTGTCAAACCATTCGGAATGAAGATCCCATCATTTGGACACATAGAAACCCGAACAAGAGCTGGCAGACAAAAAGGAAGCTGATTGTGAAGTTTAAGTATTCTGTCCAATGGAATTACAACAAGATTTGAAGATGGTCAGGGAGAATGTCTCAGCGGCCCTTCACAACCATAAAGGGAAAGTCTATAGAGATACTAAGGGCTACCGAATTTCATTTTAAAAAGCATAATAATAAATCTAGGGAGACTTATTAAGTGGACGCACGTCTTTTTCTAAAATTAATTCACAAATCCTAATAAAATATCAAAATTATATCGAAAGCAAAAGATTAGAATTAAAAGACGTGAATTCGGTTTAATAATTTCTTTTTCAAGCAAAGATTAACGCCTTACCAGTCGGACCAACCCTCATTGGCCAATTGACAGCAAATTAACATCATAACGTGACATTCACAAGAAATTAATAAACACAACATGAATAAAATAATTTATTAATATACAAACTATACAAATCCTGCTTCAGAAACAAGCTAGTTATGCAAATGGAGAAAATCAAGGACTCGTCTGTGATCCGACATGGCTGCACTTACACATGGAAACAAATAAACGATATTAGTAATAGTAAACTTGGCATTTACTTGCAAATTCTATTTCCTATCATCGTCAAACCTAACTTTATATTAAACGTCGTCATTTTGCGTTGTTGGTCCCATGTAACGTGACAATATTAGTTTCAAGGAGGGGGGTTAGGAACTATTTAAAAAATTTCATGTATGGCTGACTGTTAATTTTTAACTTAGACTTTCTCGAAGTCTTTTAGCACAGTGAAACTGAGTAAGTTTTAGATACAAGCTTAGTCAACAGGTGACTAAGTCTGAATCTATCCTTGAGTCAGGAGATAGCACTTGAGTCTATTCCTGAACTCAGCTTATGCTATTTTTAGCGTTTAACTAGGCAATATTATAGCAAGCAATAATTTAAGAAGATAAGGGTTAGAAAGATATTACTCAGCAGACGTATCCTGGTTCGGCCTCTCCGCCTACGTCCAGTCCCCGGAATTCCTTCCGAGCTTTTCAGAATCCTCTACTGAGCTCTTTAAAGGTAGAGCACAAACCTTTTATAATAGAAAACTGAGTATACAAGAGTACCTTCCTCTATTCCTCTACTCACTCCTATTTCTACCGCTGAGTACTATGACCGAGTACTCAGCTTCTCCTTTCTATACTTCTAGAAATGATAAGTGTTAGTTTGTCCTAAACAACAATTGCTAAGACACTTTAGATGATTTAGATCACTCTAGACTTTTACACAGAATTGGAATTGGTGTAAGATTTTCTTTTCTTTTCTTTACAGAACTTCGAATATCAATTTGGTCAGCGTTTCGACTTAATTGAAGATCTCCATCGAATGAAGCATTTGAGTGGCCTATTTATAGTGACACTTGATGCACCGGTAATTTCGAATTTCGAAATAACCGTTGGAGGGAAACGGCTTCATGTCGCTTTCACTCAGTATGTGCTCAGCGTCCTCGGCCAATCAAAATCTTGTATCTTCTGTCTTCGGTAGTGCTCAGCAACTTTCCGTCAGACAAGACAGAGTGTCTCCACATTTATGGTAAAGTCTTCCAGACAGCTTTCTACGTCTTCTGAACTTTACCCAAAGTAGATACTTTGTCTTCAAGTTTATCCAGGTCAGCCGCTGACCTGACTTTCTTGTCGCTCAACTCAGCAGCTTCATCTTGAAGCTTTTAAGAGAAGGCTTCTCGATCCTTCTCATTGCTGGGCTTGCATTTTACTCAGTACGAGCTGCGTTTTGATCTTGGGCCGTGAGACTTTTATCCATTGACTTGGGCTTGACTTTCTCTTGTGGGCCTTTAGTCCTTACAACTTAATGTCTTATAGATTAAGTAACTCAACATTGAACAAACACATTAGTATGAATAAATCAAAGCATTTAAATTTAATGTGTTAGAATATTTTTAACATGGAGATTTAATTCTTGTTAAATAATTTTGTCAAATCAAAATCATGTGGAAAGGTGTTTCAATAAACTCCACCATTTTGATGTTGGAAAAAATATTAAATAAGGAACTCAATGTTGAGCTCCCCTATGATGGTTGACCTTTTCTTAACTTTTTAAGATTCTCCCCCGTAAGGGTTGAACATTTCAAGGTTTATTCAAGTAAGTCTAAAGTTAGTTTTCAGAGTAAGGTCAGTATTTGGAACATTTTCAATTTGCTCAGTTTTGATATTAGGTTAAGCGGAAGATTAAGTTCAGATATCAGACTAGGCTAAGTGAATTAGTTGGGGCTGAGTAGTTTCACTCAGTGGCCAAGTACTTGATTAATTTTTATGTTCACAAGATTCAGTTAATTTGATCAATGAGATTTAAATAAGGAGACATGCGAGAAAGGACATGAATCTAGATCAACACAACAGATAATAATAAAGCGATAAACAAGTAACACGGTTGTTTAGAAGAAGATACGATGATATATTAACTCAGCAAAGCAAGAAACATGTCAGCAGCAAATACTAAGTTTACACAAGTTAAAATATCTATCGCCTAATGTTGACAGACACTTGGTTCGATTTGGGTTTGGTTTGCTGACTGGACTTCGTCGTATCTTGTTGCTGAGGTTGTGTGCTGGGAGGGACATCAGAAGTGGAACCAAGATGTTTATTCTTTGAGTTCAATCTGTCGGATGTTTGTTTTTCTCCCCTATTTTGCCAGCATCAATATGCTGAGGGACAGCAGTATAAAACTTCCCTTGATCAACAGCACGAGTTAGTAAGGCTGAATACTGTTGGAGTTGACCCGTACAGTGCTTAAGCCCTTCAAACACTTGAATACCACCAGCCATGTTGGACCCTGGAATCTCCATATGAGAGCTGATGACGCTGAGTATAAACTCAAGTGACTTGCCCATCCAGGTAATGGAGTCTGTCATTTTGGCGTAGGACTGATGATACATCCTGAGCAGTGCAGCATCATAGTGATGGTGCTGATTGGATTGATGTGTGACATGCTGATAAGTAGAGTTGGCGAAGTGGAAGATTTCAGATGACTTCGTCTGGTCGGTTTTCATCTCTTCTCTGGATAAGCTGAGCATGCGAATAGCTTCAGCGATTTGCTCTATAGTACATTGAGAGGAAGAGGAAACCAGGTCTCTAGTGGCAATCAGCTCAGTGAAGACTTGAGCTACTTGGGCTGACTGAGCTACTTGCGGCAGATAATGAATTGAGCTTTCCTTCAATGGTATCCATGTGGTGCACCATATGCAGATGAAGGTTAGCCATCTTTGTAGCAAACTCCTACTTTGGCTGTTGAGCAACCATATTAGTTAGCACACACAAGAGCTCTTTAAGAGTTTTGAGTTCAGTCAGAAGTTGCGTTATGGTGCATAGTTGAGTAGGCTCAGCAGTATGACACTCAGCATCAGAGGCATGAGTACGTTATATGTCCGCGATCAGTTCTTGAGCAGCTTGTAGGATTCTTTTCCAAGAATGGGAATTAGTAAGGAAGCTCAGGGGATCAGCTGATGGATGATCAGGAACCGAATTTTGGTTAGCGGCGGGTGTTTGGATATTTGGTTGCTCGCCAGAAATGAAGGTACCCTCTTTAGTAAGTAATGGTTGAGCGATGGGAGTGGCAGACTCAGTGTTGAGGCCAGCAGCAGGTGTTGACTGGTTTGCTAACTGCTCAGTAGGAGGATTGAGTTGTGCAGCAGCATCATCTACCTACTCAGTGTTATTCTGGAGTTGAGTATGGACTTATGGAGGAGTCAGCTCGAGATTGTCCTGAGAAGGAGTTTTCTCAAATACTTGTTCATTCACGTGAACAGCAGGTTCTTCGATCACTTGCTCAGTTGAGGCAAGAGGAGCGATGTTGGTAGACTTCTGACCTTAAGGAGCATCAGCTTCGGCATGTTCGTGACTGCGAGAAACAGAGGCTTGTTTTTCCTTGACTGGCAAGGGCTTTGCAATTGGTTTGGAGAAGAATTTGAACTCCAGTGCAGTCAAGTCAACAATAGGATCACACAAAGGAGAGTCATCTAGAACATCAAACACTGGTGGTTTGCGTGATTTCCTTTTGAATCGTTTATCACTGCCTTCTTTGGATAGTTTTGGAGAAGGGGTTTGGTCAGTAGAGATTGTATTTGTTGACTTAGGAGAGGTATCAAGTTGGACGTCCTCATCCTCAACAGTCGTGGTGTCAACAGGGGACTCAGTTTCTGGCTCAATAGCTGGTTCTTTAGTAGTTGAGTTACTGGGTGCATTCTTCTTTGTCTTCTCAGCAGAGACAGACTTATTTTGCTGACCACTAAGAGTTTGTGCACTTTTATCAGGTTCCTGAGCTCATAAAAAGAAAGAGTCGTCTGGAACAACAAAATCCAGAGGAGTTGCGTTCAATGGTGTATCTCTAGAAGCCTCTTTAGGGGTGGCTCAGTGTCCTCTGGTTCATCCTCAATCTCTTGGACATCGGCAGGTCGTTTTTGGGCAGCCTTAGCAGGCTCAGCTTTCTTCTTAGCTGACTCAGCCGGAGAAGGTTTTGCCAGCACAACTTTAATTCTCTTGGTAGTCTGGATTGTTGGCTTATCGTTCTGTGCAGCTGACGTGTCTGCTTTTCTCTTTTTCCCTTTACTGGGCAGCTCAATTTCCTCTTCATCTTCTATCACAGTTTCCTTTCCTTTCTTTGATTTGGATTTGAAAGAAGGCCGTGTGCTAGTCCAGCTAGGATCTCAATGATGATTTCCGTCCCTACTACACGTTCTTCACCTTTGAAGCTGATCTTATGATCCTTTAGGATCTCGGTGATGAGTGATCCCATTCGAAGAGCTCCAGTGCTTCGTTGAAATGCTCCGATAAAAAACACATGCATATTCAGAGGTTTGTAGTTCAGTATGTGCTAGAGGAAGCACTGCTCAAAGTTGGATGCGGAAGATGTGGCGTTGACCTTTGGGAACAAGTAGTTGGTCAGGATGTAGTGGGCTTGTCTTTGATGATGACTTAGTGAAGTGCACGAGACTTCTCCTACATGTCCTTCTGGCTTACAAAACTCAGCTGTGTACTTGACTCGTTTATAGTCATTGGGTTTCCTTAGCTCAGCTCCTTCCTCTTTCAGTTCTAAGAGTGTGGCCAGGTATAAGGGGTTGATGATGATTTGTTTGTTATTTACATATGTGACCATAAAATCAACATCGTGTTTCACCACCAGTAAGTTTGAGTAGAACTTAGTGACTAGCCTTGGGTAAGTCAGGCCGTTGAGAGAAAAGAGTTTAGTCCATCCTGTTGGTCCCTTATAAGGTAGCAAGTATAGTTCCAAGGGGGGGGGGGTTAGGAACTATTTAAACTTTTTTTGCTATTAGGGCAGACTTCTTTTTCTAAATAAAAAGGTTTCAACAGCAGCGCTGAGTAAACAACAAGATATTGGCTTAGTCAACTAGTGACTAGGTCAGTTTCTTAGCTTGAGTCAGGAGATAGCACTTAGAGTCTATTCCTGAGCTCAGACGTTTAACGCGCACAACTCAATTTGACCTCTTTACTTGGTCAGTTTTGATTATTTAAAGCAAGCAATATAAATAAGGAGTTAAGGTAAGAAATACTTCACTCAGCAGATTTATCCAGGTTCGGCTTCTTCTAAGCCTACGTCCTGTCCCCGGAACACGTTCCGAGATTTCAAATACTCTACTGAGCTCTTTAAAGGTAGAGCCTCAAACCTTTTACAATATCAGCAATTGAGTATGATAAGAGTACCTTCCTCTATACTTCTACTCAATCCTAATCTCTCGCTGAGTACTTAAAACCGAGTACTCAGCCTCTCCTTTCTATCTCTAGAAATGATAAGTGTTTTGTCCTAATACAAAGATGTGCTAAGACACTTTAGACGATTTAACAATCACTCTAGACTTTTACACAGATATGAGAATTTGTAGTGTAAGATTTGCTTTGCTTCTTGCTTGCAGAACTTGTGTAGATATTTGGTCAGTGTAACTGCTTGATCAAGTTCTGTGTTGAATGAAGCTTGTGATGGCACTATTTATAGAGACGTCTGGGCATCGGTCATTTCGAATTTCGAAATAACCGTTGGAGGGAAACGGCTATATGTCGTTGTCATCCTGACTTGCTCAGAGCTCTCGGCCAATCACAATCGTGTATCTTCTGTCCTCGGTCAGCTCAGCAGATGGTCTCTCCTTTTATGGTAAAGTCAACTGGACAGCATACTATGTCATCTGAACTTTACCAAAAGAGGAAACACTTTGTCTGGAAGTTTTCCTTTGCCAGCTGCTGTCTTGTACGCTTTGTCGAGACTACTCAGCAGCTTCATCTTGAAGTTGTTCCCGAAGGTCTTCTAGATCCTTCCGTTTGCTGAGTTGCGTTTTGTTTCAAAACGGCAACGTCTTGACATACGCGGGCCGAGTGTACTGAGTTGTTTGACTTGGGCCTTGTCTTCCGTATTGGGCTTGGGCCTTCCAATCCTTATGACTTATAACATTTATAACTCAACATTGAACAAACACATTAGTAGAATAAATCAAAGCATTTAAACTTAGTGTGTTTAGAATATGTATTTTGGATTATACTTAAACAATTTTGTCAAATCAAAATTATGTGGAAAGGTGTTTCAACAAACTCCCCCATTTTGATGTTGGCAAAACTATTCAGCAAGGAACTCAGTATGAGCTCCCCCATGATAGTTGACCTAGTATAATTTAGCAAACTCCCCCATAAGGGTTGAGCTACTGACTTAGTTTTACATAAAACATTTAAAGGTTTAAATGAGTAAGTCTAAGGTCAGTTTTCAGATATAGGTCAGCTATTTCGACATATTCTATTTACTCAGTATAAAGCGAAAGGTTTAGTCATTTAGAGTGCGCTGAGTAATTTGTTGTTCAATGAGTTCTTTAATCGACAATGTTTTATAAGCATAAAGGTGAATGTCAAACATGTTATCAGCATTTGATTTAGTCAAATAAATTTACAAGTATTAAACATAGCTGATTTAATTGGAGATACATAATAACTCAGTATTATAAAAGTATATATCACAACTTAAGATTTGAATATGATGAAGATAAGGATATGATATATTGATGGAAGTCATTCATTACACAGCAACACATAAAAAGATAAGGCAACAAAAGATTACAGCTGTATACTGAGCTAGCCTATCTATTTCTTTTTCTTGTGTTGTGAAGACTGACTTCGCTCATACTGACGTCGCTCATGCTGAGCTCTAGCTGCTTGCGCTTTCTCCCCCGTTTTGTCAACTTCAGGGAGCTTGAATGCATCGGTTAACACAGGTCTAGTCAGTTCTTGAGAAAGCTCCTTAAGCTTTTCAGCGCTCTCATTTACGCCATCAAAGATGGCAACGCCATCTGCTGATACTTCAGCAGGAATTCGAAGATCAGCAGCACTGAGCATATTTACACTAAAAGCTTGAGCTTTGGCTTGCCAGATAAGAGCTTCAGAGAGGCCAGCAAAGATTTGGTGGAAAGTCTTCAAGAGAGCTGAGTCATAATGATGACGTTGGATATTGTTATGACGGATGTGGTTGAAAGATTATTGTGTGAGAGACAGCAACTCATTTTGCTTCAACGCGTCAGTATCCATCTCTTGCTTGTTCAGATTAAGCAACCTTATAGCCTCACCGATTTGCTCTACTGAGCACTGACTATAGGACACCATTTGCTCGTTTGTCTTAAGTTGCTCAGTATGAAGCTGAGCAAAGAGCATTTTTAGTTCAGAGGAAGTGGCGTAGTCAGTGTTCACAGCAGACAACTTCTGGACTTGTTGATGGAGAGAGTTCAGATGTTGAACTGTTGTCAGCTGTATCTCTGCCAACTTGGCAATGGAATCCTTCTTAGCTTGCTGGGCTTCGAAAGATAAGACAACATTCAGCAGATCTTTAAGTCCCTTAACTTCATTGAGAAGCTGAGTGACCTGAGAGAGCTGGGTAGTCTCGAGAATAGAAGAACCAGCAGCAGGTGGAGTTGAATGTTGAAGATCTCGGGATCAAAGCTTGCACTGAGTCGATGATCTTCTTGCCGGACTCAGTGGCATTCAGATGGACATCAGTATGACCAGAAGGAAGTGGAGTAAAAGGAGTACCCTGGTCAGTAACTGGATGAGTTTGCTCAATCTGCACTTGAGTTGGAGGAATTTGTGGTTGATCGGCAGAGAGTTGAGTTGTGGAAGTTATAACCTGAATACTGTCTGTGCTGACGGCAGAAGGATGGGGAGTCAGCACCATGCTTGAGGAAACAACATGAACAGTAGACGGTTCAACCTGACTGGTTAAGGTGGCAGAAGTGTGAGGGTCGGCATGTTCCTGCTGAGAAGAAATAGAGGCTTGTTTTTCTAACGGCGCGGAGGTAGTGGAAGTGGATTGCCGTTTGAAGAATGTCAGTTTGACAGTAGAAGGATCCTTAGTTGTCTTGGAGAGGACAAGTTCAGGAAGTTCACTGATTATCTTCTCACTAGCCTAAACGGAAACCTGCTTGAGGATGTATACATGATGCAACCTGAAGGTTTCATATCAAAGGATGCAAATAAAGTTTGCAAACTTCAGAGATCCATTTATGGACTCAAGCAAGCATCTAGAAGCTGGAATAAGCGTTTTGACGAAACCATAAAACAATTTGGTTTCGAACAAAATTGCGAGGAA